>NW_017306912.1:899985-912816 GCF_000935625.1 Nanorana parkeri
GATCTACTGTTTTTTTCTCCCCCCTCCTGCGGGGGGGGGGGGGGGGGGGCATGGTGCTATTAGGTACCTCCCTAAAATGAGAAGGGCACCTCTCCGAAATTACTTTTTTCAGGTTGGGATCCATGCCGCAAGATGATCTTCAGCTCTTCTTCATAAAATAAAAAATGTGCATTCAGTATTTTTTGCATCAGAGCCAGTAATGCATTGCAACCGTGATGAGAGGATCATGGTGCAGTGTTCTGAACCCTGCAGACCCTTCCTCCCATCCATGTCTGTACCTTTGTATGGACACAGGGCCGACTCGCCGCTGCTCTCTGCACCGAAGGTGAGTGAAAAAAAAACAAAAAACATAGCACAAACATCGGGGCATTTTGACAAGTACAAGTACTTGTCAAAATGCCCTGTTTTTTCCGCCCTCACCCTGCAGTGCCGTAAGGCGGCCGCCTGACTTGCCTTGCGGTAGCGCTGGGCCTGTATGGAGATTCAGTAACACAGACACTGTAGTCTTTAAAGTTCTTTAGCCAGAACACACCAACATTGGTAGCCAAGAGCATTTTCAAGTCTGCAGGTTATAGTATACACTGCCAACAGTCTTTTCCTTTTGCTAGACATGTCTGTGGCCTACTCTGGCCTACTATGCACATATACTTACTGTCTACATACAGCAGATATGCACACACTAAAAACAATTATTCTGACTGATCCAAGATACTAATTATGCTCACTAATTATCATGATAAAATATGCTGAGGTTGGGCATTCATGATGGCTTTTATCATCTTCAGCTTCCTTACCTGGCCCAAGACAGTATTCATGATAGTGCAGCAAGCTAAAATAATATGTCATATTATTTTATATTATATCTTTTACTTGCCTTTAAAATAAATGCTGCTTTAAAGTGTAGTAATAAGTTGTCATACATTTGAAGAGTGCCCTATTTGTTGAGTGACCTTTACTTTCCATGGAAGCTAGTTGTGACCTTTATACATACAGATGGTGATTTCATATTTTTTTCTGCTGGAAAAAAAAGAAACATAAATATTCATGTTTAGTGACTAATCGGCTTTATGTTCTGTGCATAATGTACAGAATATATGTGCAGACCACTAAAGTCCTTTAATGTGTTGTATGATTCTTTAATATACTGTAGATATCTTCTAGATTTATATGTAGTAACTCTCTAGCGCTGTGCTTTTTGTACACTTAGAAAATCTCCACATCAATGCTGGTTACCTCCAGGGATGGAGAAACGATTCATGATAATGGCAAAGATCTTATGTATCCAAAGCTTTGTCCATGTTTAGTTTTATTTACAGCCCTACCTACCTAATAAGAGGTGTGGTATTTTAAAATAAGGGTTAGCTCATAAACTTTACATATTCTTGTAGTTTTAGATATTGCTGAATTTGATTAATATACCGATGCAAATACTTCTAATACCAATAAAAAATGTTCACATGATCCCATATGCTGGGCTTTACCTTCATGTCTGTCTATTTCTTGGACCCTCTCACTGTTGACCACAGCACAAGTTATGGTTAAGAATCTGACACTCATTTTCAAAAAAGAATTTAAGAGAACCATGTGTTGGAAACACTACAGCTTATGCTAATGTAATATTGTCTTTTGAGCACTAGATGGTGCTGTAGGGCAAGTGGAGTCTATGCTAGTTTTCTATATGCATGCTTTTGTCTATGATATATGTTTCCTGTTGATGCTGTATTTCTGTATACAGATGTAATAATGTCCTGCTAAGGATTAAAACTTAATTCAGTATTTCTCAAGATCTCAGGGCTTCATCTATACTCATAACCAATAGGTTACGGGTCCAGACACTAAACAGAACACTGCAAGTCAACAAGACCCACATTCAAGCTGCTGAAACACAGCAAGTAGTTCAGATATGAAGTTTGCAATTGCAGCTATGGAAGTTCAAGATTGAAATGCTGCTAAGCAAAGACGACTTGTGGCAAGTACTGAGTGGACCCACGGAGGAATGGGGTAAGATGAACAGGCAAGCAAAAACAATTAAAAGTCTACTAGTGGAAGATGACCAGCTTATCTACATAAGAAAATACAGCTTAAGTTATGTGGACAGCATTACAGAAACGGCATGATCATTCAAACCTAAACTATGTCTACTACATAAAGCTATATAAAATTAGGCTAGAAAAAGGCCAGGAAATGCCTGAACATGTGAATGCCATGCTGGAAATCATAGAATAACTACGTGCAATTGCAGCCTTCCAGAGTCATACAGTGCTCTTATTAACGCTCTAACCAGACCTGAGCAGGAACTAACACTAGAATACACCAAAGGAAAATGCATCAATAAATATGACAGAAGTAAAGAAAATATTCAGAATGAAGAAAACGAGAAAGCCCCTAAGATGCATAAGAACGCGAAGCCAAACAAAGAAAGCAAAGCCTTTTTTTGCTGTAAAAAGACTGGTCACCTGGACAAGGACTGTTCAATCTGGAAAGTCGAACAGAAAAAATGAGAGGCACCTACAAGAGAAAGAGCTAAGGCAGCTACAAAGGCAACTGCAGGCACATCATGGAGCACTACCTTTAAAGTCACTCAGAACAGTATACCACGCGGATGGTGTATTGACTCGGGCGCAACGAAAACAGGAAAAGTATTACTGCAGAAGCTAATGGTCAAGTATTATTGAACTGCATCACACCATCAGGGGACAAGCAGAGTATCCTCATCAACAATTTACTGTATGTTCCAGACCTAGAAGGAAGCCTTTGATCAGTAAAAAACCCTTGCTAATAACCGTCTCACAGTTTAATTTCGAGGTGATGAATGTGCAATCCAAAACAATAAACAAATTCTTGCAAAAGTAAAAAATTGCATGAACAGCTATACAAACTCATTACCGCAGACGAACAAGTCAAGACAGCCACTCATAATCCACACAACAAATGTATTCATCTATGGCACAGACGACAAGGGCACTGTTATCCAGAAGCCATAAAAGACATTATAAAGAGAGGCTTATCAAAATATATAATTGTACTGCCCTGTCCAATGTTCATGACATGCAAGTGCTGTATGGAAGCAAAGGCCACACATACCCCACTTCCATAGGCCGCTCAAAAGAAAAAGCACCCACCTGATGGAGCTCATACACAGTGATGTGTGCGGGTCAATGAAAACTCCAACATCAGGTGGGAACAGATATCTAATGACTTTGATTGATGATTATTCCAGGTACACAACAACTTATCTGATAAAGCATAAGAATAAAACATCAGAAAAACTTCAAGAGTTTGTAGCCATGTCCAACAACAAATTCCAACGGAAAACCAGGAACTATACACACAGGCAACAGAGGGGAATACATTAGTAAGGAAATGGAATGATATCTGAAGAAACAAGGTATAATATACCAGACAACCACACTATACACTCCTGAACAAAATGGTTTAGCAGAATGGAAAAATTGCACTCTTATAGAAATGGCCAGATGGATGCTGTCAGAAGCCAACCTACCTAAGATGTACCGGGGAATGTTATTGACTGGTTACAAAACTGTTTAATAAAAATGATCTGATTTTTAAAAAATAACACTAAAAAAAAAAAAAGGATGTAACGGCGAGAAGCAGTCATGAGTGCAACACAGCTACAGAACAGACTACCTTCAAAGGCCATTGAAAGCACCCTATTTGAAATGTGGCATGGGTCAAAGCCTAGCCTAGGACACATCAGAGTGTTTGGATGTAAAGCTTATTCATATACAGGTATTCCTAAGGAAAAGTGATCCAAATTGTGGAACCAGCCATTGAAGGTATTCTGGTGGGCTATAGTGAACAAAGTAAGGGATAAAGAATCCTAAACCCAAAGACTAGCAAAGTAACATTAAGCCACAGCATTTATGTTGATGAGAACCCATCACCAGAAACAATTATCCTGGAAAGTTGTGAAATTAATTTGCCCAGTGAACCAACAAAGGAAGCTGAGCAAAGTGAAGCCGAACAGGAATCAGAACAAGAAGTGGAACTCATAGTGGATAACTCAAATTCCATGTTAAATTCTGCTACATAACCTGAAATTAGAGGATCCACTCGGGCAACAAAGGGAATACCACCCTGCAAGCTGTCATATACTGCTAAGACACACAGCATACTCGAACCAACATCGCGGGATGACATAGAAAAATTACCAAAACATGAAGCCAATCAATGGAGAAAGACAGAAGAAGAAATAAAATCACTCCAAGAAAATAAAACCTGGACGCTCGCGGAGCTTCCCCCCGATCGCAGAACTATAGGAAGCAAAAGGACTTTTATGGTGAAGCTTGATGCAGAAGGAAATATCCACAAATACAAGGTCAGATTAGTTGCCAAGGGATACTCCCAGGAATTTAGAAAAGACTACGATTAAACATTTGCTCCCCTCATAAAAACACTCCACCATCAGAACACTCCTTAGCATGGCAGCCGGGAAGGGCATGCAAGTGAGACACCTAGACGTTCAAACTGTTTTCCTATATGGAGACATTAAGGAAGATCTCTACATGGAGCAACCACCAGGTTTTGAACAAGGACAGAACGTATGTGGAATGAGAAAGTGAAGGAAATACTCATGAAAGAGGGATTCACAAGAAGCAATGGAGATCCTGGTCTTTATTCCAGGAATCAAGACGACAGATGGACATACATCCTAATTTATCTTGATGTCATTATAACCCGTTTTGAACAAGAACGGGACTATTGTCAAATAGTTCACAAACTAAAACCAAACTTTAAAATCAAAGAGCTAGGAAACATCAGTCACTATCTGGGAATTCAAATAGAGAGAGAAGATGGAATCTATCTTCTCGATCAAAGTCAAAGTGACCAGGTGATCTCAGGACCGGGTGAAATATATAAAAGGTAGTCTGTTGCAGAGTAGAAAAGTAAGACGTTAGTAGAAGTGAAGGTTTCCAAGAGTAACTGTTCGCTGGTTGAAGAGATAGGTGACTGTAGGAGAACGTGAAACTGATAAGATTGTGTTTAGAGAGAGGAAAAGGAGTGTTAGAGAGGTTGCAGGGAGTATAGAGGTAGGAGAGTACAAGGTCAAGGGCATTGCCATCAGAGTAAGTAGAATGGTGTGTTCATCAAGTTAGGTCAATAGAAGAGGGTAGGTTGAGGAGTTTAAAGGTAGCTTGGGTGCTAACATTCCCCAAGGATGATAGTGAGTATTTTGGAGGAAAGAAAATAGGGCAGCTAGGCAAAGACGTTAAGGAAGGGGGGATGCTAGTTCCGGGGAGCAGAAAAAAAAGGAATTAGATTGTTTGAATTGCAGCTGCTACCATAGAAGGTTGTGGTGCATGGTGTTGAAAATGGGAAGCTAGGATTAGGGGAAATGTCTCCAGAAGTCAGGAGAAGCACGAGGGTGAGGGCAGTAAGATGATAGTATCATTTATATGAATGCACATGTCCCAATGTCCCGGAGGGTTTGTCAGCATGACATTCTGGGTTCAGAATGAACAGACAAAGTACAGCATAAGGGTGAGTGCAGGAGTGAGGAGGATGTGCATAAACTGTGGAGTGGAGAAGAGGGGTGAAGGAAAGAGAGTTTAAAGATAGAGAACAGTATTGTGAGAAGGAAATGGGGAAAGAGCATGTTTGAGGGAGGAGGGAGTAGGAAGCAGACTTTGTTTAAAAAAAAAGGAGCAGGATAAGGATATACAGGTACTAAAAATGCTTGTCTCTTTTTTAATTTACAATTGTGTTGTTGGGTTTTTTTTGTAAGCAAAAACATTGTTAGGTATCAGGGGCGTATCTAGAAATCCCAGGGCCCCATAGCAAAATTTTGTAAGGCCCCTCCTCACAACGAAATCCCCCGCCCCCATTTTAATAGAAATGCGCAGATTAGCACATTTTTGTGGCTGTTTTAAATTGCGTTTCAGCGCTGAAACGCGACTAAAAACAGCCAAAAATGCTCTTTCAAAAATCGTGCGGAAACCACGGTGAAACGCTTCCGCCCTGGTGTGAATGGCACCTGAATGAGGCCTAACACTTTACTTTAATACTGCCACACCAATGAGAGGCTGAGGAAAGGGGGATTATAACAAAAATGAAGGAACGCTAAACTGTAAATAAGCGATTTATGTTACAAATGGTTTTTGCACTGTGTTGGTGTTTGTGTTGTGATAAAATGATACAGGCGTATATTTAATTACAACACACGGTATCACAACGCATGGATATGCGTCACAAAGCTTTGCCATGCGCTGTCACAGTTAAATGAATGTTTTTTTACAAAAGAAAAAAATCATGCACTGCGATGCGTTATAACAATGCGCATGTGCCTGGTGTACACCACAATATGGTGCACGTGTATGTTATGTGTGTGTGGGGGAGGGGGGGTTGTGCTTTAAAAAAAAATATTTACACATTTTTTTTCATTATTATTTATTATTTTACTGTTGGGGGGCTTCAGGGAAATATTAGGGGTCTAAACAGACCCCTGACCTTTCCCTTTTGAAATAGAAAAAGACACAGAGGACACAGAGTCCTCAATGTCTTTTTCTTCAGCCTCAGCACTCAGTGAATGGGAAGCACTCAGTACAGAGGCTTCCCATTCATTCACAAACTGCTGATAGTAAGATATTTACTATCAAGCAGGTTCTCATTGGGGAAAAGCCTCTGAACTGAGTGCTTCTCCCAATTGAGAAATTCATGAATGAACAGGAGGTAATGTAAATCCCCTCCTGTTCATTCATAACTGGGGACACATAGTGCTACGTGTCCCCAGTTATTTACAAACACTGGAGGGATCAGACGATCACTCCAGTGTTTGTGCTTCACACGGAGGATCTGTAAATATCAATGATACTTACCGATCCTCTGCTCGGCCATGTACACAGCCGCTGCCATCCTGAAACTGACAGGAGGACAGCGGCTCCGCTCTCCTCCCCGACTTACGCTCGATCACAATGACCGAGCGGCAGGCGGGGAGGGGAGCGGAGCCGCTGTCCTCCTGTCAGTTGCAGGACGGCAGCGGCTCCTCCGCCGTCCATTTTTTTTCGGATCCCCGCTGCCTCAGCCCATACAAGCGGGAGTGAGCAGCGGGGATCAGGGCCCCCCCAGTGCCGCGGGCCCCATAGCGACCACATCAGTTACTATGGTGGTAGTTCCGCCACTGTTAGGTATATGGTTTAGGTAATGTTTTATAAATGCTTATGTGTAAATGTTGTTAGTAGACATTGGAAACATGGGTACTGACAGCATAATACTAAGGCTTCATCAGAGTTAAAAACTATAGAGGATGTTTGTGTTTGCACAAATAATAATTTAACATTGCCATCTGGACAGCAGCATATAGCCTCCAGTAAGATGGTGATGTTAGCTAAAAAGTCTGCCTGAGTTTAGTGTTATATTGCCACTCTTCGTATATAACACCATATACCAGGAAAATGCAACCTCAGCACTCCAGCTGTGGTGAAGCTACAATTCCCATGATCTATTGCAACACTTTGTCAGCCATAGATATGACTCCCAAAGGCAAAAGCATGATCAGATTTGTAGTTTCACCACAGTTGGAGTGCCAGGGTTGCCTACCCCTGCCATATTCATTATGGTATTTGATGGGATGCTAGCTTCATGTATCCTTCTGCATGTTATTCATGCATTGTGTGCCCTGTGCTAACCCCCCTTATAAATTGTTGCCATGTTGATAAAAGACTTACAGTATAGCCCATATATGTGAGGGATGAATGCAAATGTGTTGTCAGAAGGCTTTCTTAATACACATGTACTTTGTACAAGCTATTTGACTATTGGATGCAAATATACATAGAAAATAGCTTGTACAAACAGACTGAAATTCTGTACCTGCCAAACCAGAAAAAAATGTTTTTTGTAGCCTCAATATAACAAATTATTTGTGACAGATATCTGCCATCTTTGTGAGGCATATTGACCTTCTCTTCTGTATGTTGCTGAGCACATTCGGGTACATTTATCGATTCTGTTGCATGGCAAAGCAGCGAGACACATTTATTGTAAGGTTTCAGTATGTCATAAATTCCTCCATCAGCTGTTCTTCAGTAGCACTGTGACAGAATAAAACGTGACCCTGACCACTTCTCAATTATGCATCTGTTCAGAATGAAAATCTGTCTAATCATCAGTAATTAATTTGTCTCAGAACTTTGCAAACTGCTGCACTTGGCTTCCCAGGAATTCAGACTCCCAGGACTGTAAACCTGCCATAGAGACTTTGCTGATTGAGACACAGTCTGATTTGCAACTAATTATGTTGCTACTTTGCATGATAAATTCCCCCATTGTGTTTGTGTGCCAATCAAGATTCACTATTCCGCTAGACCTCAATCTGGCCATACATACATTATATTTATTTTTGTTTCCCACAGGCTAATAAAAAGAAATATAACAGATTCCTCCATCCATACTAAAGAGTGCAGATGAATAAAACTTCGCTGTCGGGCTATTGTATTTTGTGCTCTCGCACAATACTCTACTTCTCCTCTATAACTATCATAAAAACTTCTTTAGACTGTGTTTTTTTCAGAAGTTCAAACATGCCAGTTTTAAGTTGGGAGACATTCTGGGATTTCTACAGCCTAAGAAAGACTGCATTAGGCATACGTAGTCAATTTCAGTGCTGGCCAGGATGACCTGAAGCTCTGTGGACAATAAATCTACATTGCTAAATATAGCTAAACAAATTCTACCTACTGCACAGCCAGCAAAGGGGAACAAAAGTAACCATCCTCCTGAAGGAAGGACAGGGTCAGCACAAATTCAGAGTTGATTTGAGGATCTACAGCCGAGTGATAACAAAATGTAGATTATTTGTGTAATAGTTGGATGTATTTTTAAGATTTAGCTCCCGAGTTCAGTGTCACTTTAATAATATGCAGATGGTTATGTGTTATCTTCACATTCACACAGGTTTTCCTTGTTTAAATTGCCTCTACAGACCCCTTAATGGAGCCCCTTACCACCCCCAGGCCCCATAGAGGCTCCATGGGCTGTTACGGTGAGTCTGTGGGAGCTGCAGGACTTTTTCAGTCTCTGTGATTATATCACAGGGTCTAAACATGTAGACTATGTCTAGGGACAAACTGAGGGGGAAAACAGCACTGGGGGATGCTTTAAAGGGAGAGAGGGAGAGTTAGGATTAATGACAGATTATTCCCAGAGATGAACTTTAAGAAAATACTTATAAAAGTGACAGGACAAGACATAGTCATTACATCATTGTACTATCATTTTCCTGCAGAAAATAATTATACCAATTATTTGCTTTCTCAGAGTTACTTATCCCCTTCCATAACAGGTTGCATTTTCCTACTTTCAGTCAACCAATTTCAGTTAAAAGTCTGATCAATAAAGGGAAATTATCTTGCTTCCTGAGTGTGGACAATGGACTTATATTGCCTCTCATTTTCTACTAACAGTGCTACTTTCCTGATCATAATATCTACATTTTATAAAAATCTCTTTTTATTTTTTTATAAAATGCTTTGCTTTTGTTGGTGGAAAAATTCTACAAAGAGGTTATCGCATATCACTGTTGTCTATCACTTTAAAATTTGCCTGTTTTTGTTTTTAAGAATGTAAAAAGACAATGGTGCTTGGAAAACAAGCAAAAGATCTATCATACATTGTCAGTGTGAAGTAGGTTTTACCTAATGCAAATTGTTGCATACACTATAATGTCATAAGTCGAATCAATTATTTTGTGCAAACATCACTGCTGATATAGTTTTACTTTATGCTTAGATCCCATTGTACTTCTACGTTGTTTTTTTTTTAGGAATAGGGTAAACAGAAACATCTACCATTGATGTTGATGACACTATGACATGACATGATCAAATTAAGATGAGAAATCACATTGTGTCATACTTTAAATATTATATGTTGTCTAGAAAATAGCAATATATACAAAGGAGTGACTTTTCCCCAGGTATATTTCTTATACAAATTAGGGGTGTGGTGCCACCCACTTGCCTCAAACTCCCTTCCCTCTCTAGAATTTTTCATTTTCCCCAGGTATATCACATAAGGAATGCAGGCCCACTGTTGAATGCAGAGCCAAACTACTTATTACAAACTGGTAGGAAGGTAGGATAAGAGGAGATGGGATGCTCAAAACACTTCTAGGGGACCCTACAGCTCCTCAGTCATTGGTTGGGTATCAGAATCCAGCAGCAACACAAAGTATTCACTGGAGTGCAGCAGCCACAAAAAAGGGTGTTCAGGTTACTCCATGCCCTTTCTCTGACTATAGCATGACTCTTCAGGCCGACAAAGCCTCCAGGTACACAGCCAATTCACAGATGGTAATACACTCTATGCCGTGGCTCCAGCCCTAGGGACTATGTCCAGGAACACTGCTTATAGAAAAGTCTAACCCTCTAGGTCCTGAGGCCTCACAACAGGCACAGAGCTTGTTTACAGGAGAACCTCCCTGCAACAATGGACCCTCTATCCAAAAGGGGTGACTAGCAAAAGATCCTTCTGGAAGAGTGCCTTCCTGTTTTTTTAACGGTGGTGCCAAGCCATTGATGACAACCTCAGCAGCGGTTGGCCAGCTGAGAGACAGGAGAGACAGGATTCTATGTACTCTTGCCCTGTTGCAGAACTCTGGAGCCTTTTTAACCTCTTGCCGATCACTTTTATGTTGTGCCGTTTTCCCCCCCCCCCCCCCCCCCCGGTTGCCGATCCTGGGTCCCAGTGCCCTGTGCAGGCCCAGGACCAGCACAGCAGCTCTGTCACCGGAGATCAAAGGGAGATCAGTACACGATCTCCCACTGAACTCCTCTCCGGTCCCCGAATGCAGGAAGTGATGTTTATTACACCATTTCCGCATTCAGCTGTTTTCTCTGCTTCATCAGCTTCTTTGGGGGTCCCTAGGTGACATTAAAGGTTTTAAAGACCCCTAATGTCTCCATAAAGAGGACCTGTCACTGTAATTTGATATCACATAGGGGGCTTCTTAGCCACTAATGTGATAACAATAAAGTTAAGTGTAAAAAAAAAGGAAAACAAATAGTCACAAATAATTGAAGTCAAACATAAAAAAAAAAGAACAAAATAATGTTTTTACTCCCCACATACAGACGCAAACATGCGTTGGGTGAGCCTACGTGCGAAAACGACAATTGCGGCCCATCACGCCACACGTTACATATCACCACAAATGTCGGAGTGCGAGCAATCATTTTAGGGCCAGCAATCACTGTTAACACTAAACTGATGAATGGTAAAAGTATTTAAAGCATCGCCTATGACCAATTCTGGGTATGATAGGTTTTTGTGATTTCACGGGCGTACGCAATTTTAAAGCTTGACGTGTTTGGTGGCTATTTAACCGACGTGACCCCGACTTTTATATTTTACCAAGAAATTGGGGTGATTATAAATGTTTCATAATATAATGTAGGGAGAACGTTTTTTTTTTTCCAAAATGTTTGGTGCTTTTTTGTTATATAGTAAAAATAAAAACCCCAGTGTTGATTAAATACTACCAAAATAAAGCTCTATCTGTCCCCAAAAAATGGCATAAAATTCATTTCAGTACAGCATTGCACGAAGGAATAAATGTCAGTCAAATTACTGCAGCGTTGAATACTGAAAAATGGCCTGGACAGGAAGGGGGTTTAACACCCTGAACTTTAAATGGTTAAAAAAACCCGGTAGGTGATGTGCTACAGATTGTTCCTTGGGACAATGTTCCACCAAGGGCTTTGCAAAAATGCACACAACAAAAACTCCAACAGCAAGGCTGTTAGGGAACACATCCCTACACACGTGTGGCTTGCCCCTAGTGATAATTGGACTGAGCAAAGTTAATTTCACTGGGTGTTCATTGAACACATATCCACAAATCCCAAGATGGACTATGTTAAAACCATAAAACCAGATATATTGAAATATGTATGTGTGAACCTTATATGATGATTGATTTTCTATATTTTAATCTATCCAAGTTTAGAGATCCAGTTTTGACTGGTGCTGCTGATTTTGAGTTTACAATTGGTAATCAATCAGTAAGCATGACAGGCAGACCTAAGTATAGTTGAAACAGTTGTTAGGAATGCTCAAGAAGACTTGGCCTTTAAAATGAGTTTGAAGAATAAACCACATTACTCAGGACATAGACTATGATGCCCAAAATGGGATAGAAGGAGAACACATGACTCAGCTACTAGAGTATGGCACTCCCTTATGCTAATCAGAAAGACTTTTAAGGTAAACTTCACATAGGTTATTTTAAAGCAAAAGCATGGATAAAAAGGATGAGGGATGATCCTTCAAGGGACACACACACTCACACACTCATTCACACACACACACGCACAGCATCACGCAGACACGCCCACACTCACATTGTATTAGGGGAGTCATTGGGTAATAGTGATCACAATGTGATTACTTTTAATATTGAACACAGAAAAGGGAAGTGTACAGGAAGGACTAGAACCCTAAACTTCAGAAGGGCCAACTTTGATAAGCTGCGCAACCTAGTGGGGGAAATAAAATGGGAAAACTTATTTCAAAACCTAAACACAGACCAGATGTGGGATTGTTTTAAAAACACACTACATACTGCTACTTCAAAGTGTATACCTTTAGGGAGCAAAAATAAAAGATCAAAAACTAAACCAATATGGCTTAATAAAACTGTAAAACAACACGTCAAGGACAAGAGAGCGGCATTTATAAAATATAAGACGGAGGGGACGGCATTGGCGTTCCTTAACTACAAAGAATGTAACAAAAAATGCAAACTAGAAATCCGGGCAGCTAAAACTGAGTGCGAAAAGCATATCGCTGCAGATAGTAAAAAGAACCCCAAAA
>NW_017306912.1:913735-915837 GCF_000935625.1 Nanorana parkeri
GCCAGTGCCCTGTGCAGGCCCAGGACCAGCACAGCAGCTCTGTCACCGGAGATCAAAGGGAGATCAGTACACGATCTCCCACTGAACTCCTCTCCGGTCCCCGAATGCAGGAAGTGATGTTTATTACACCATTTCCGCATTCAGCTGTTTTCTCTGCTTCATCAGCTTCTTTGGGGGTCCCTAGGTGACATTAAAGGTTTTAAAGACCCCTAATGTCTCCATAAAGAGGACCTGTCACTGTAATTTGATATCACATAGGGGGCTTCTTAGCCACTAATGTGATAACAATAAAGTTAAGTGTAAAAAAAAAGGAAAACAAATAGTCACAAATAATTGAAGTCAAACATAAAAAAAAAAGAACAAAATAATGTTTTTACTCCCCACATACAGACGCAAACATGCGTTGGGTGAGCCTACGTGCGAAAACGACAATTGCGGCCCATCACGCCACACGTTACATATCACCACAAATGTCGGAGTGCGAGCAATCATTTTAGGGCCAGCAATCACTGTTAACACTAAACTGATGAATGGTAAAAGTATTTAAAGCATCGCCTATGACCAATTCTGGGTATGATAGGTTTTTGTGATTTCACGGGCGTACGCAATTTTAAAGCTTGACGTGTTTGGTGGCTATTTAACCGACGTGACCCCGACTTTTATATTTTACCAAGAAATTGGGGTGATTATAAATGTTTCATAATATAATGTAGGGAGAACGTTTTTTTTTTTCCAAAATGTTTGGTGCTTTTTTGTTATATAGTAAAAATAAAAACCCCAGTGTTGATTAAATACTACCAAAATAAAGCTCTATCTGTCCCCAAAAAATGGCATAAAATTCATTTCAGTACAGCATTGCACGAAGGAATAAATGTCAGTCAAATTACTGCAGCGTTGAATACTGAAAAATGGCCTGGACAGGAAGGGGGTTTAACACCCTGAACTTTAAATGGTTAAAAAAACCCGGTAGGTGATGTGCTACAGATTGTTCCTTGGGACAATGTTCCACCAAGGGCTTTGCAAAAATGCACACAACAAAAACTCCAACAGCAAGGCTGTTAGGGAACACATCCCTACACACGTGTGGCTTGCCCCTAGTGATAATTGGACTGAGCAAAGTTAATTTCACTGGGTGTTCATTGAACACATATCCACAAATCCCAAGATGGACTATGTTAAAACCATAAAACCAGATATATTGAAATATGTATGTGTGAACCTTATATGATGATTGATTTTCTATATTTTAATCTATCCAAGTTTAGAGATCCAGTTTTGACTGGTGCTGCTGATTTTGAGTTTACAATTGGTAATCAATCAGTAAGCATGACAGGCAGACCTAAGTATAGTTGAAACAGTTGTTAGGAATGCTCAAGAAGACTTGGCCTTTAAAATGAGTTTGAAGAATAAACCACATTACTCAGGACATAGACTATGATGCCCAAAATGGGATAGAAGGAGAACACATGACTCAGCTACTAGAGTATGGCACTCCCTTATGCTAATCAGAAAGACTTTTAAGGTAAACTTCACATAGGTTATTTTAAAGCAAAAGCATGGATAAAAAGGATGAGGGATGATCCTTCAAGGGACACACACACTCACACACTCATTCACACACACACACGCACAGCATCACGCAGACACGCCCACACTCACATTGTATTAGGGGAGTCATTGGGTAATAGTGATCACAATGTGATTACTTTTAATATTGAACACAGAAAAGGGAAGTGTACAGGAAGGACTAGAACCCTAAACTTCAGAAGGGCCAACTTTGATAAGCTGCGCAACCTAGTGGGGGAAATAAAATGGGAAAACTTATTTCAAAACCTAAACACAGACCAGATGTGGGATTGTTTTAAAAACACACTACATACTGCTACTTCAAAGTGTATACCTTTAGGGAGCAAAAATAAAAGATCAAAAACTAAACCAATATGGCTTAATAAAACTGTAAAACAACACGTCAAGGACAAGAGAGCGGCATTTATAAAATATAAGACGGAGGGGACGGCATTGGCGTTCCTTAACTACAAAGAATGTAACAAAAAATGCAAACTAGAAATCCGGGCAGCTAAAACTGAGTGCGAAAAGCATAT
>NW_017306912.1:915879-920988 GCF_000935625.1 Nanorana parkeri
GGTCTTAGAGACCCCTGATGTCTCCATAAAGAGGACCTGTCACTGTAATTTGATATCACATAGGGGGCTTCTTAGCCACTAATGTGATAACAATAAAGTTAAGTGTAAAAAAAAAGGAAAACAAATAGTCACAAATAATTGAAGTCAAACATAAAAAAAAAAGAACAAAATAATGTTTTTACTCCCCACATACAGACGCAAACATGCGTTGGGTGAGCCTACGTGCGAAAACGACAATTGCGGCCCATCACGCCACACGTTACATATCACCACAAATGTCGGAGTGCGAGCAATCATTTTAGGGCCAGCAATCACTGTTAACACTAAACTGATGAATGGTAAAAGTATTTAAAGCATCGCCTATGACCAATTCTGGGTATGATAGGTTTTTGTGATTTCACGGGCGTACGCAATTTTAAAGCTTGACGTGTTTGGTGGCTATTTAACCGACGTGACCCCGACTTTTATATTTTACCAAGAAATTGGGGTGATTATAAATGTTTCATAATATAATGTAGGGAGAACGTTTTTTTTTTTCCAAAATGTTTGGTGCTTTTTTGTTATATAGTAAAAATAAAAACCCCAGTGTTGATTAAATACTACCAAAATAAAGCTCTATCTGTCCCCAAAAAATGGCATAAAATTCATTTCAGTACAGCATTGCACGAAGGAATAAATGTCAGTCAAATTACTGCAGCGTTGAATACTGAAAAATGGCCTGGACAGGAAGGGGGTTTAACACCCTGAACTTTAAATGGTTAAAAAAACCCGGTAGGTGATGTGCTACAGATTGTTCCTTGGGACAATGTTCCACCAAGGGCTTTGCAAAAATGCACACAACAAAAACTCCAACAGCAAGGCTGTTAGGGAACACATCCCTACACACGTGTGGCTTGCCCCTAGTGATAATTGGACTGAGCAAAGTTAATTTCACTGGGTGTTCATTGAACACATATCCACAAATCCCAAGATGGACTATGTTAAAACCATAAAACCAGATATATTGAAATATGTATGTGTGAACCTTATATGATGATTGATTTTCTATATTTTAATCTATCCAAGTTTAGAGATCCAGTTTTGACTGGTGCTGCTGATTTTGAGTTTACAATTGGTAATCAATCAGTAAGCATGACAGGCAGACCTAAGTATAGTTGAAACAGTTGTTAGGAATGCTCAAGAAGACTTGGCCTTTAAAATGAGTTTGAAGAATAAACCACATTACTCAGGACATAGACTATGATGCCCAAAATGGGATAGAAGGAGAACACATGACTCAGCTACTAGAGTATGGCACTCCCTTATGCTAATCAGAAAGACTTTTAAGGTAAACTTCACATAGGTTATTTTAAAGCAAAAGCATGGATAAAAAGGATGAGGGATGATCCTTCAAGGGACACACACACTCACACACTCATTCACACACACACACGCACAGCATCACGCAGACACGCCCACACTCACATTGTATTAGGGGAGTCATTGGGTAATAGTGATCACAATGTGATTACTTTTAATATTGAACACAGAAAAGGGAAGTGTACAGGAAGGACTAGAACCCTAAACTTCAGAAGGGCCAACTTTGATAAGCTGCGCAACCTAGTGGGGGAAATAAAATGGGAAAACTTATTTCAAAACCTAAACACAGACCAGATGTGGGATTGTTTTAAAAACACACTACATACTGCTACTTCAAAGTGTATACCTTTAGGGAGCAAAAATAAAAGATCAAAAACTAAACCAATATGGCTTAATAAAACTGTAAAACAACACGTCAAGGACAAGAGAGCGGCATTTATAAAATATAAGACGGAGGGGACGGCATTGGCGTTCCTTAACTACAAAGAATGTAACAAAAAATGCAAAATTCTACAGCCGAGTGATGCACAAAACATTTACAGTTTTGTTAATAGTTAAGGTACTTGAATGCATTTTTAAGATTTAACTCCTGAGTTTAGTGTCACTTCAAGTAATTTTACTCCCATGTATTGACTTGAAGTTATTGCAATCTTATTATATCACTCTCCATTCTCTTGGACTCCTTTTGAGATTGATCATCCTAAAATTTATGGACCCTGTATGAATCCTGTAACAAGCTATGTATAATGAAATGTATCGCTTGTACTCTTGGCACTTTTTATTGTTATGGAGCTTCATTGAATATCAGTAAAAGTCAGTTATCAAATAAACACTAGAAGATTCTGTTTCAGAGTGGAAACACATAGGGGTCTATTCACAAAGCTGCCGAAGGATCTGGCCGTAGCTTCGGCAGATCCTTCGGCTGCCTTCGGCCCCAGGACCCCTTCGGTTCAGGAGAACCGAGGGGATAAACTCCTCTATCTTCAACTCCGGAAAGACAATATGGCGCCCCTATAATGATTTTGGAACTCCCAGAGTTCCTTCTTCTGACAGGGCAGAACAGCAAGGCAACACTCCCTTGGAAACTCCAGGCAAGTTCCAGCCTAGAATTATTTTGGCCACCAGGTTTTAATTTTACTTACCTGTAGTAATGCTAAAACGCATGATCCCTGTTCATCTACTTATTCAGCTACACTAATGCCTTCAATCCTACAGTTATTAACATAGAAGTGATTCATATCATAACCTAAAAAGTGACTTACAGCTACTCTGGCATAACATTCATTAAAACTCCAATATTCACTGCAGTAATGCATGCAGAAAATGAAACAACAATATGTTAATCTATTCATTAAGAGTTTTAACACCAAAAGAAAGACAAATAATATTAACTTGGCTAATAGCAGTGCAGTTTGACTATTCAACACCTTCTGAATTAAACTGTGAGTGTGGGTTGGTGTACCTAAAATTAGGATTTATTTATGGAAAGACATATCTTCTAATTGTTAGAGTTTTCAGCCCACTAGCTGTAGATGAACTGACATTGTCATCTTTCCGAGCAGATGTTATGCCTTGAAGTTTGAGTTACTTTTTCCCTGTGAATACGAAAAGCATATAAGACATATGACAAATTAAAGATATGCAATTATATAGCATAGCATACTGGATTTTAGAGGATGAGCTGCTTATGCGCCTTGGTTCATATTATTTTAAAGTTGACTAATGGATGAATATATAAAAAAATGCAAGAGTGGAAAGTGATGATAGCCACCATTGCATTTAGGTGATGCATTGCAGGACAAAGCAACAGTCCACTCAAATAGCAACCCTCTCTGCCGTCTCCGCAATAACCAGTCCCCTACAGTACCTTCACGCTGATGCCCTTCCTCGTCTCGATCCTGAGAAGCATCTTTGACTAGAGAGCCAATAGGAATATGTATATTGTAATTCTGATATGTAAATCTGGACTTTTGCTGCAAAAGTTGAGGGCTGGTCCACCTCCACCAACTCCTTGTAGACACTGAGGCTGACCATCCCCACTTTAAAGAACAAATAGATGTGTGTATGGAAGGTGGGATGGGGTTGACTAGCTCCTAACTGTTGTAGAAAAAAGTCATATTTGAACAGTTCTCTCTGGGTATTGTTGGATTTAGAGTGTGGTAAAATAAACTTCCAACTCTGGGCTGCTTTTAAATGTACCTATGCAGTGGGGTTTCCCCCACACTACATGAGTTAAATGTTTGTATGGCAAGAGGAAGGAAAGAAGAAATATGCACAAATACGTAATCATTGCTCTCCTGGCTGCTGGTGCTGTCCTCTCCCACTGACATTGAGGGGTAATATATTTTGAAAAAAATATATATATAATAGGGGGTCCCCATATAGGGTGAACCAAAGTGATCAAAGCTCCCAAAGTTTACTAATGCTTCAAAAATCTAATAAAAATAATTCCCAAGGGGCATTAAACCCAAATAAGGTATACAAAATAAGAAGATTACCCCCATAGGGATGCACTCCTTGGGAATCAGTCAAACAAACTTGGTAAAAATGTATAACAGTTTATTAAATAACAATACAAAACACATAAGTTAAAATGTTATGCATGTGTCTTGCTTTAGCATGAACAGGACACATGCTAAAGCAGGACACATGCATAACATTTTAACTTATGTGTTTGTATCGTTATTTATTAAACTGTTATACATTTTTACCAAGTTTGTTTGACTGGTTCCCAAGGAGTACATACCTATGGGGGTTATCTTTTTATTTTCTATACGTAATATACAGTATTTTCAGTCATCATAAATTAAATGAATTCACTCTATTGAGCAGATAGTACACAGAGTGTTAAAGTAGTTATATATCCTCCAAAAACAATAAAAACTCTCTAATAAATGTTATAATCTCTCTATGCCCTTTGTTTTTTTAATTGCACTTTCTTTTTTTTAGAAAGTACCTGTTGAGCCTGCCGGTCTCTCAGACTTCATTATTTTCAGTGGCAACACCCGGTGGACTCTGTGATCTGTGATCATGGCCTCAAGGCCATGCACAGCAGAGTTGTCAGCCAAGCATCTCATTGGCCTCGTGCAAAGGACAGAAATGTCCTTGTGTGACATCTATAGGACACATCACATGCTGCCACTTAAACCTGCCCTCCTATCAGACATTATGGTGCTAAAGAACTTAGGGAAGATCATGTGACCATGCTATAGAAGAGCCCAAAAAGGTATCTTGCATTATTGAAATGATGTGATCTATAAACAATTATTGTAAGGGTGCTATTCACTGCTCATATGTCCAAAGTGTTTCAAAGGGTTTACATACACTTTCATATTTAAATGTGCATTTACTTTCCCATTAATTTCTGAAATCCTCTCACATTAGTAACACGCTTAAATGAATGCAATATAACAATAAGCCAAATGCAAAATACCAGTCTGTGTCCTTAAAAATAAGAATTTCTTCCAGACTGGCAAGCTGACAGTACTATAAGACAGCTTGTGTATCCATATCATCCAGATTATTTTGGTTTTTAATCAATGCACTATTCATGGCTGAGTTCTGTGACTGTATGTTATCCTGCTGATCATTTCCAGAATTTCTGAAGATCTGTTGTATCATTGGCCAGCCTGAGTGATCACTTGTTGACAGTACAAACAAGTATAGTCCTGGCCTCGCTGAGAAGAGAGCAGAGCAGAAGCATGTGATCAGGTAAGGTTAAAATTTCTTTGCCACTGTCACGTGTTGTGC
>NW_017306912.1:920999-945282 GCF_000935625.1 Nanorana parkeri
GGGGGGGTGTGTTATTAAAAAACACTGCCATTGGGGAGAGGGGGGTTGAATAGCACTGCTGCTGAGCACCAGTGCAAGGAGGTAGAAGCACTTCCACTGACCACGAATGTGGTTATTATTGTAGTCAGTGACATCAATGCTGGGGGTTAGTAAAGCAGAATTAAAGCCTGTTTTTTGGCCTATATCTACTGCTAGTAAGCAGTAGATACTGTATATGCCCTAACATTTAAAAAAAAAGTTTCAAATACCAACACTTACCTGTGTCAGCGCCGCTCGCTCCCGTCTGCTGAAGTCCCAGCTACGGAGCACTGTGAAGAAGGAAGTGTGGGTGAGTGCATGTGCAGTCCAGAGCATCGGAGGGGAGAGGAGGAGAGCAGTACAGAAGCTGAATGGATACGTCCCGGAGCGCACACAAAGCAGCTTTTTGGGAAGATGAATTACATGAAATAGATCTGTAGAGCAGGGAGACCAGCTTACAAAGTACCTGGAGTCCCTCCAATGATTTAGCTAATTAATTTTTGTAATATGATATTTAGCTATTCAGGTCTGTAAACAACGCATGCTATTCAGGGTATTCACAGCATAGTACTAAGTAAGCTTGGTTGAACACTGGAATAGTAGCCTTATATGTGCTAGTCGTTTAGCTGGTAATGTTAGTAAGGAATATTCATATTTTATATGTTATATCTACCTTATTAGAAGAATATTTCCAAAAATGTATTTCTAGTCTTGCAAAGAAGTAAATAAATTATATCCCAAACTCTATACATTTTCTGCTGGATAAAAGGCAAATATAGGGTGTTGGAGAACACCCTGGAGGGATATGGCAGCTTGTAGCAGCCTGACATCCATGTTAGCTTTACATATAAAAAAAACTACAAAGTGTAGAAGTTGGTTTATCTTACTTTTTACACATCAGTGCTTTATTGCTGGAGCCCTAGTGTCTGCCTGCTGGTTAGGCTGCTTACCTGAACCATTCAGGGGCTTGAGAAAGCTCACCTTGGCTGAACTGTTGTTTTCTACACAAGGCCTACTATTCTCGTGCAAGAAGAAAAAAATCAATGCTTTATAATAACAATTCTCGAAAGTGAGACTGTGGTTAAAAAAATAATTATTGGACATGCTGCAATCCACTTATGAGATAAAGTGAAATGGTTCCACGGTGCCGTCTGTGTCTGGAATAATGTTACAAAAAATATTACACAAATTCCTTGTAGGGTGTAATAATCATCAGCATATTATCTAGGGACAGAGCAAAGCAATGTCAATATAAAATTCAAAAAGTGCATTGTTCCAGTTTGTCCTACAGTACTGTGATCTCATTTTTCGATCCGACAGGTTTGCTTTAAAAAAAAATAAATCAATCTAATATTTTACAGTAACAACATAACTTGTTCTTGCTTAAATGTAATTATACATTTTTTATAACATGAATCAAGAGAATCAGGATTTTCTTTACGCTTTTTCTAAAGTTCAGCTGAAATGTTCTGTGCCCTTCATTTTGTCATTTCACATGAGTATAATTAGCCATGACACACCTTTACTTTTTTGTTCAAAGCTTTTATTTTATGAACTATGCAAATTAGTCTGTGGTATCTGCGGATTGACAAGTTGAGACATTTTCCCATCATAGACAAATGGCATTTGTATAATTGTACTGTGAATTTGACTGACTTCATTTTAATCTATGGAAATTATGATCACAGCAAAAAATAAGTTTGCAATGGAAATTGACAGTGTTGGCTAAAGACAATTTTAACTCTGCAAGTTGTATAATGTTAGAATATAGTCTGTTCAAAGCTATTCAAGATAAATAAATACAAGCACAGTCAAACTAGTTTTAGGATACATATTAATTATGTTTAAGGGGGTTATTCACAAAAGGGTGAAGAGTTTGGAGAAGGCAGAAGAAGTGAACACTGAGTCTAGACCAAAATAGCTGATTTGGAAAAATTCCCCCAATTCAGCTCACTTTCCAGTTTAGCTATGTTGTCCTAGATTGTTCACTTCTCCTGCCTTCTCCAAACACTTCACCTCTTTGTGAATAACCCTGTAAGTGATAACAGCTAGGCCAGGTTCACATCTCTGCGGGTGATTGGCACTCACCGTACTTAAGCACCTGTGCTGCAGCATGGGACAACACAGGAGCACTATCCTCTGTTGCCTTCCTGAAAAAGGAATAGATGCGGTTTGGGCTGAAATTTGGTGCATTAGAAGCCCATTAAAAATTAACAACAGGCTGCCTTAACACAACACATGTTAATGCATTGCAAGTTGTGTTCAGTTGTTAATGCAAGTAGTTGTAAAGCATAACCTCACCAAACAGGGCACTGGCAGTAATTTTTGTGTTGGCTTCA
Source organism: Nanorana parkeri (assembly GCF_000935625.1). Classification (NCBI taxonomy): domain Eukaryota; kingdom Metazoa; phylum Chordata; class Amphibia; order Anura; family Dicroglossidae; genus Nanorana; species Nanorana parkeri. The sequence goes on from NW_017306912.1 coordinate 923,357, forward strand.
GTAGTTAAAAGTTTAAAAATCGATTAATACCTTTTTTAGATCATGGTCACATGACCGCAATTTCCCAGCATGTCGTAATACTGGGAGGCTTGTGGGTGTGTTGAATCAGGCAGCCAGGCTGATGTTTCTTCACTGTCGGAGGTGACATAGGAGAGAACACCAAGCTTGGAGGATGGGAGGAGCTAAGCAGGAGATGCATACTGTCAAAGCTTTTGCATGAATGAGGATGTGAGGGCTGCATGGAAGCATCTGACATGTAGAAGGGTTACGCATTGATCATGAATGTGGAGGGTTGACATGTAAATTTTGCTTTGTTCCGAATGTACATGCGTATGAATTTCGTTAAATTCGGACCTTCAGATGCATCCTTATTTCCAAATTCTAACGCGTCGGAATGTGAATGAATCCAAATGCTTGTTTAATGAAAATGTGGATCTGAATTTCGTTCAAAACGAAATTAAAATGGGACACGTGATCTCTGGCTAATCAGATGTTTTTTTTGGGCTGTTGGGGGATGCATTACAGGCACAGACATGAAATGAAATGTAATGAAAATTCGGATGGATCCGAAATCCAAATAATGAACTAATACAAATTTTGGATTTGAAAATGAAATCCGAAATAAAACAATTATTTTGCAGGATCTAGTGGAGAGTAATTTTTATGTGGCAATAGAACTTAGTTGAATAAGATGCATGATCTGGCAGCATGAAAAAGTAAACCTTACATATACATAAGGAACTCTAAAAAAAAAATTGAAAGGTGAATACTGAGCCGAAAGGTGAAGACTGAAACTGAGGCTAAACTCAAGGCTGATTTTTTTTTTTTTTTGCATGGGATCCCATGAAAATACGTTCCCTGTGGAGCAGCATGAATGGAAGGCAGCATAGATAGCTACGCTGCCTTTAGAGGGCCAATGAGCAGTTGGAGATTTGACAGCAAGGCACCTGCTTGGAGCCAATGTAAATCGATTAGAGGAAGGCTGGGTGGTGAGCGTGGCTTCAGAGCTGATTACGGGACTACAGACATGGCATGCAATAGTATAGAATGCTGAAGCTCTGAATAGCAAACTGACCAAGCTAGCAGGCATCTTCTTCCATGCTTGGTATGGTCAGCATGCTTCAGTAAGAGAAGGGAGTTGGCAGGATTACCAGTTATTTGCTAGGGATTCAGAAGGCAACTGAATAAGAAGGAACTCGTACAACATACTTTATTAAAAAGGAAGGAATACTTTCAATATAACATAATTTCAATATACATTTTAAGGATTACATACATTTTACGTTTTTCCTCAGCCTTAATGAATGTAACAATTTTTCCAGCAGCGCCTGCCTTGCCTGTAGCAATAATTAGATTTCAGCTGTAATCATGCCAGTTCAGGTTACATACATTCAATAGGAAACAAGAAAATGGCACTGCGCTTCACAAACTCAAAAAATATATTCCTAAACTTTTTTTTTATTTTTATAAATTGTGAAATTGTCACAAAGTGATAAAACAATTTTGTGTTATCCACAACACCTGTGTTGCACAATGCCTGTGCTAAAAATAGTTTGGAAAAAGCTCTAGGTCTAAAGGTGGCCATACACTCTACAACCATCGCAAGACTTTAGTCTTGCGATGGTTGTACAGGGATTTAAAAAACGTACGATCTGCCTATCTTGGACAGGCAGATCGCACTCTCGATCATCGCAAGCCCGCCCCCCTGAGGGGCGGGCTTCCGATGACCGCAATGCTGAACGGGCAGTGTGCGCGTGCGCACACCGGCCCGTTCGGCATTTGTCTTCCGAGCACCGTTCTAACCAGCCGAGAATCGTACGATTCCCGGCTGGTTTTCGAACATGCTGGTTCGACAGAAGACGTGCGACCGTACAGTAGAAACGGTCGCACGTCTCCCTTCACACTGCTCGATTCTCGTACGAAAAACCGATCGCATACGATTATCGTACGATAATCGTGCAGTGTATGGGCACCTTAATAGTCTAGACACTATAAACCATAATAAACATAGAAAAAAAAAGATATATACAAAAAAAACATATACTTGTGCTAGTACATCTCATAGGTGGGTGGATCTATGCGAGCATTACAATCATAGAGAACTCCAGTGGACACAATCCATGTGCAATTGCCTTATTTTAATTGTAAGTGCATTTTTAATCATTTTAAATAAAATTTATTCTGACATACTACACTATGGGAAGCATTGTTTTCTCTCTCTGAGTACAAGAGAAGGTGGAAGATGGAGGAATAGTTTTAAACGGTTTTTGGAAAGATAAGCCAGAGTTGGGAGGAATCTACCCCAATTTATTGTCGGATCAAAAACAAAGGGGAGGATTTGGTTCTATATATATATATCAACAAAGCGCTAATTGTTCCTCTGAAATATGGTGAGCAATAGGAGTCGGTGAGTGCGTCCAGATCTTACCTTTGAGCACGGCGGAGAGCACTTATTCACTATGCATTATGCATTCACAGACGTGGTGTGGATTATAAAAGTTGGAAGATATATCTTCACATATTTCAAGGCCTTTATTGTATTAAGAAGTAATGGACTTCACATATGGATATGTAGATTAAGTGGGAGTTGTACATCACTTGTGAGATTTAACACAGGATTTTCTATATGTACACATTCTATGAGATGTGCTAGCACAAGTATATGTTTTTGTGGTATTCACTTTTTTTTTCTATGTTTTTTATGTTTTATAGTGTCTAGACCATTAGACCAAGAGTTTTTTTCTGAACTATTATTAGCACAGGCATTGTGCAACACAGGTGTGTATAACACAAAATAGTTTTAATCACTTTGTAACAATTTCACAATATATTTTAAAAAAAATTCTCACAGTTTAGGAATATATTTTGAGTTTGTGAAGCGCAGTGCCATTTAATTTTTTCCTATTTTGGGTGTACTCACCTATTAAGCACAGCTGCTTTTAGAGTGTTATTTGATTCCTAGCGCAGTTTTTTTCTATCGAACATTACATGCATTCAATAAATTGATGAGAACTGTTCTACCTTCAATAAGATTTGTATTTCTGTTTATTCATTACTGAGATTTACATAGTTCTGCCAGACATCAGAACCAGATCAGTGCCCTGACTCTTCTCTACTGCAGTTAAATAATACAGCTAGGTCTTGTCCCCAAGCTTGTGACTGCACAGTGAAAGGAGTAGCAGCACACTGCTGATACACTCACCTTTCTATTAATCTACTCTCTCCTCCGATCAGCATGTTCCTTGCTAGCATACCATGTTCCTTGAGAGCACACCTTGTTAGCACACCTAATTGGCTCCTTGTTCTTCCTCTCCCAGACTGAGCTATGCTGTACAGGGGACTGCAAGAGGCTGATATCAAGTTGAATTAGAAAAATATGTGAGTCGTGGGTAAAAGTTGTGTGAATCTTGTGTAAAAACATTGATTAATAGACCCCTTAATGATTAAAATAATAATAATAATAAACATGCCTACATTAGTTTTTTAAGTTAGGCTTTAAAATGTTTAATCTGAGTCTGCAAGCTTATTTATGTGTGTTTTATGTATAGAAATGTAATAAGGTAAAAATTTCAGAAATAGACTAATAAAAGTAAAATGTGTAAAAATGTGGACATTTTACTATTTCCTCTTTACACTGATGCTATTTTCTTCAAATATAAATATATTTTTTTTGGGTCACGTATCGCTCTCATCCCAAAATGCCTACAATAATTTACACAGAGGAAAGAAAGCCTACTAACATTTATGAAACAAATTTAAAGTAATGTAAAGGTTAAACATACGGGTCTATTCACTAAGCTGCCGTAGGCAGCCGAGTGAATAGCCGACCTGAAGTGAAGTGAGCCGAACGCTGTATATCGGCTGAATTCAGCCATACATCGGCTTGCTTCATGTGGCTTCGGGTCAGCCGAACATGCTCAGCAGCATTCGGCTTGGCTATTCTGCCCGGTACCTCGGTGGTACCGAGCAGAATAGAAAAACAGAAAAAATTAAATAGTAAACGATTGGGATTCTATTGGCAGGGCGGTTCTGCTGCCGTCAGAATAAAATAAAATAAAAACACCATAGGAATGCATAGCTAAATTCCTATTGGCTATTTAACTTTGCAATAGCCAATAGCAAACTAGCTATTGCACCCGCCCTCTGCTGTTGTCAATCACTAGAGGGGACCTGATTGAGAACTTCAACTCCCCTCTGCTGATTGACAGCAGCAGTGGGTGGCTGCAATAGCTAGTTTGCTATTGGCTATTGCAAAGTTAAATAGCCAATAGGAATTTAGCTATGCATTCCTATGGTGTTTTTATTTTATTTTATTCTGACGGCAGCCAATGGCTCCGATGTCAGAAGAAAAAAAAAAAGACAACAGAGCAGGGAAAGGTTTCGATCGAGCAGAGTAAAACTGTCCGGGAGAAAGTGTTTCTCTCCCGGGCAGCCGGTAGCCGCTATCTACTAGCAGGGGACTCCTGGAGCATCCGGGAGTGTTGGGATATCTGGAGATCAGCGTCCCTGTTTACCTGGTAACCAGGGGATGCTGATCTGTCTGTGCAAGTGGCCGGAGTCAGCCATGAGATGGCGGCTGGCTCTGCCCAGCAGTCAGTAGTAGGCTGTCGGCCGGCAAATTGCCGGCCGTTTGGCCAGCTTTGGCTTTCACCTCAGCTCAGTCGAGCCGAAGCACATGCCTTCGGGTCGACTGAGCCGCTCAGCCGACTTCAGGAGCAGTACGGGCTATAGTGAATAGCCCGTACAGCAGCCCTTCGGTTCTGCTGAACCGAAGGGGTCTTGGGGCCGAAGCTAGCCGAAGGATCAGCTGAAGCTACGGCTAGATCCTTCTGCAGCTTAGTGAATAGACCCCATAATATTAAGAGCATTATAAACATTAATAAATTAAATAAATTAAATAGCAAAACATTTTTAAATAGATCTCTACATCAGGCCTAAAAGAATGACAGCTTTGGAGAAAACAGGGACAGATCGGTTTTGGTGATGATATAGAGATTGTCCCTCCAAAAGATGGACAGCAGTTTTGCTAAACATGCTCGAAGTTAGCAAACTTTGGGGCAAATAAAAATTGAAGTACTGTATTTAGGAGAAAAATCCTGTTATTAAATTCTGGCCGTCTGTAGGGCTAATAACCAAGTTATTGTTTATCAAATGGCAAAGAGAGCCGGAAACCACCATGGGGGACAAATACCAATGCCAAAATTATCAAAATAAAACTTAAAAAAAGCACCTTGCTGTTTTTCTTTGTCATTCAGAATTGGGAAAGCTAGTTGGATGACCAGCAAAATGTCTTTACAAAAAATACAGCAAGTCCAGCTGCCTTGATTTATTTTTTACAGATATACCATGACCTGGATGAAAACATAAAAAGCAGTATCTCCACCTAAAGCCCTGTCTAACAGCTCCAACATACACTGAAAAATGGCTACTGTGAGCCCATCCTTTCATAGAAGGGGGCTGGGTTTTAAATTCCTTCAAATTATTGACTTTAGTGGCTTATCTGACCAGGGGCAAAGTGTATACACTGCATTATTGGTGTTCCTTTTTTCTGGTGGTGAACCTGCAACAATTTGGTGTAATTCACCATGAACCTTTGGCAGTGGTGAATCCAAACTTCATCCCGAATTGGGAACAATGTAGTTGCAAAGCAGGTGCAGGACCTGACTATGCTGTTCCCATCCACCTTTGTGGTCAAGCACCTTCTGATTATTTACCATAATATAGAATACATAGAAATCACACCGAAGAATGAATACTCCTCATAATGATTACAGAAACTGTGCAAACAAATAAACTTCTAATACCATAACATCCTAATAAATCTAAGAAAGGGAGTTTAGGACTTTAGCATTTACTACAACCATAAATATCAATTTTAGGTGGACATGTTATATACAGTATAGTAATCTAGGCTGGTAATTGTTTAACGTTTACCTTTGCTGTTATGCTTAATTAATTGAAATACTTGACACCTATGTTTACATACTGTATGTCATAATGAACAACTTTGTGTAAAAATATTATTTCTTTCTATTCCTGTAAATCTCACTGGATGCTGACCTGTCTAACCTAAAACATATTGTACATACATTCATTTAGACCTGTTTCAATGCACAGAAACAGCTGTTTGTGCTCCCACTGGCCCTCTGCAGTCTGCCTTACATAATTCAGAAATAGGAAAATCCATAACTATCTTGCAGAGAGTGAATTATTGTCAACAACTCGAGAGCCATCCTCGATCTGACAAAAAAAATCCTTAAACATAATGTGGAAGCCTTTAACCTTTTGCTGCTGAACTGTTTTTTTAAACATTGTATATTTTTCTAAAAGCAGAAATACGGTAAAGTAAAGGGTGAGCACAGTTCTATTTTTTTTTTCAAATAACACAATAATTGCATATATGAACTATATTTTCAGTTAAAAATACACTCAAATAAATTTTAGTGTACACAGATATTTTATAATACCCAATTTTGGTAAAAAATAAAAGATGGGGTTGCATTCAGTAAACAGATACCAAACATCTCAAGCTTCATAAGCTTGCACAGCCGGGAAATGGTGAAAAACTATGGTACCCAACATTGTCCTTAGGCAACACTTTAAAAACATTTACAGCTCATCAATGTAAGAGTCCCTAAGATTATGGCTCTCACTCCATCGTGTGTGGCGATATCTAATATGTGAGGCGCACTTGTTGTTTTCATATGCATTCACTGTTTTCCAGTCACATATGCATGCACATGGGTTCTTTTGCATTGACTTTTGCAGAGCAAACAAAAGGAAAGCACAAACTGATCTCAAATTGAACCTAAAGTGATATTAAAGTCAAAAGGTTTTTGTCACCTATTTAAAATGCAGATTAAATCACTTACAAAGGATGCTGCTCCTTGATTTAAAAGTCTTACAGGGTTATTCACAAAAGGGTGAAGAGTGTGGAGAAGGCAGGAGAAGTGAACAATTCAGACAAATTCTCCAATTCAGCTCACTTTCTAGCTCAGCTATGTTGTCCTAGATTTTCACTTCTCCTGCCTTCTCCAAACTCTTCACCCTTTTGTGAATAACCCCCTTAGTTTCCTACAAACTCATATGGTCCCCTACACACTGGTCATGATATCGTGTTTTACATTGTGTCCTTTCCCTTGCAGGGTCTTGTACTTCTGAAAATGCCCCGATACATAGCGCCGAAGCTTGCGCTATGGTTTTTTTTTCTTCTTACCTCGCCGAGCGTCGTGTCACTGCTGCTTCGGTGGGCGGCGCTCAATGTGGGGTCCTAATTTAGGTTGGCAGACGACTGCCCAGAGGACCCCGCTCGGAGTGCCACCGACGGGAGGTGCAGTGACGCGACGCTCCTCTTCAGCTCAGCGCCGTCCTTCAGTGCCGGAGAGCAGCAGGGAGTCAGCGCTGGTCCGGTGGGAGGAGCTCCAGGTGAGATCTTAATTTAGCTGGCCGGCACCTCTGGGCCAGCTAAATCAGGACCACGTCGCTGCTCTCCCGCACAGTGAGTGAGGCCAGGGGGGCACTATTAAGCAGGGGATAAATGTAAATCTATGGTACATATAGAGTACACACTGCTAATACACTGGAGACCATATATTTACAATTATCCACTGCTAACATGAATGATTCAATTATCCATATGTTGCCCTGTACTATGGATCATTTAACCCAGAGGATAATTATGAATCTATTGTTGCAGTGTGTACTCTATGGGGTCTATTCACTAAGCTGCCGTAGGCAACCGAGTGAATGACTGACCTAAAGCGAAGTGAGCCGAACGCTGTTCGAGCTATTCACTTCAGGCTGGTACGGCTGATTTCAGCCGTATATCACAAATACATTTTTGCCCATTGGAATGCATTGCTAGCATTGTACCCGCCCTCTGCTGCTGTCAATCAGTAGTGGTGGACCTGATGGAGGACTGCAGCAGAGGGCGGGTGCAATGCTAGTTTGCTATTGGCTATTGCAAATTGAAATAGCCACTAGGAATCTAGCAATGCATTCCTATGGCCAAATTTTTTTTTTTTCTATTCTGACACGGCTCCGTGTCAGAAAAACAAAACAAAAAGAAAAAGCAGTGTTTCTCTCCTTGGTGGCCAGGAGAGGGAGACTCCCCGAACGCCAGGGAGAGTTAGGCTGTCTGGAGATCAGTGTCCCTGGAGTTGCTGCAGTGCATTCTACAGTATATGCAGTACATAGTAAAGATTCCCAATTCACTGCAGCAATAGATTTACAATGACCCCCTGCTAACATGAATGGGTTAAATGATCCGTAGTACAACTACATGTTATGTACTATTATGTACTACGGATCATTTAACCTATTCATGTTAGCATTGGATAATTGTAAATCTATTGTTGCAGTACATTCTATATGTAGTACATGTACATATTGGGGTCTATTCACGAAGCAGCCGAAGTACAGTACAAATATTTTCATTTGTAGATTTTCTAGTCTATCCAAAGATTAAAAAAAAAGTTGGCTATACATATGCTTTAAAGTAGGGATGTCCCAATACCAATTTTTTAGAGACTCTGTAGTCTCTTTTTTATTATTTATTTTTTATTGTTTTCTTTTTTATTTCATTGAGTCGCCATCGTCGTGGACAGCACTGAATGTCATGATTGACCCTGGATTACGTCTGCGGATCCATTTTTTGGGTTTTTTTTTTTTTAATGAAAGACTTGTCAAAAACTTGTCTTTTGTTTTTTTTTCAAATAAAGGATTTTTCCAAAAGTCTGGTCTATTAATTTACACTTTCTTTAAACCCTTTAGTGAATTGGTACTCATTCACAAGGGGGGGGGGCGCATCTGGGTGCCCCTTTATTAAACACCCCAGGGCTTGTAGGGAAAAGGCCCTTGTCCCCATTGGCATGGGGAAAAGGTCCTTTTCAGGGGCAACCCTGGAAAAGCACCCTCCCAGTACCGAAGGCATGTGGCCTGGTATCGTGGGGGGGGCGCTAGCTCGCCCCTCCTTTCCAGCCCTGCAAGGCCTGTGCTCGGATCGAGGGTCTGGTATGGAATTTTAGGGGGGACCCCACGTTTTTTTCCCCATTTTTGGAGGTTGGGTTCCTCTTTAAAATTCCTACTAGAACTTAAGGGCCTGGTATGACTTTGAGGGGGAACCCCACACACTTTTTTCTTTTTTTTGTTACATGGGGTCCCTCCTAAAATTCCTACCAGACCCTACGGGTCTGGTATGACTTTTGGGGGGAACCCCACACTTTTTTTCTTTTTTTAAAAAAATGGGGTCCCTCCTAACATTCCTACCAGACCTAAAGGGTCTGGTATTGTTTGGGAGGGGGAACCACACGCTTTTTCTTTTTTTTTCTTTTTAAATGTAATTTTTTTCTTTACAAATGTTATTTTTGTTGCAGCAGGTTCCATACATTGTACAAATGTGCCACTTTACAGGCAGTTTAAGGGGACCCCCCAGGCATGATATTTAAAGGATTTTTTGATTTTTATTGTTTCACTTTAAGTGATGTTAAAATAACTGCTCCTTTAGAAACTGTATTTTTTATTTTTTTATTGATTCATGTCCCCCAGGGCAGTACTCAAACCCCCATACCCTTTTTATGGCCAATAAATTGCATATAAGCCTTCAAAATTGTCAATTGATTTTCAGAGTTCTAGCCCCATAGAACCCCATTGAGTTTGAGTTCGAATTCAAACTTTTTCCATGTTCTAAAGTTCACATTCTAACCGAACATGGGGGTGTTCGGCCCACCACTACTAAAGAGGTGCTGCTAAGTGATCACTGACTATTTTATTAAGTTCTTCTTTAAGGTAAGCTGAAAACCTTATGTAATGGAAGAGTTTAAACAAAATGTGTTTCAATTATGTGTAAAATCCGCGCTTTTGGTGTTTCCTTTCAATATAATGTGTCAGCAGCAGTGAAAACAAGTGAATCCTAAAATCACTCTTTAAAATCGCAAGACAATAAAGTCACTGCACTAAAAAACTACAACGTATTCATAAACAATAAACAATAAAGTGCCTAGTGATTGTCTATGTGTGTTGTACATGCGTGTTAAACTCAGGATTTATTTTACCATGCCCCTTCTAGGACCTCCGACTGTTAGCACAGTTTGACTACACCAATCACTTGATGGGGCACACGTAGTGCTGTAAAATATGGGGGGAGAGGGGTTAAAAAATGATTGGCCTTTAGTGAAAGCTATGCTAGGTACGTCTCTCTCGAGTTTTGATCTGGTTCATCCTGCTGGCAGATAAGTACAAGGAATGTGACTTCTTTCTTAGTTTTCTAAATGGTACAAGATACAGCTCTAGAGTTGTGTTCTCTGCCATTTCAAAAACTAAATAAAAAGTTTTTCATAGTCTGGTTGTGCAGTGAGTCCTTCATTTTCTTGGTTTGTATTGCTGCCTGTGGGTTTCATTACTAAAGGCAAATAGGCTGTTCACTTTGCAAGGGAAGTTGCACTTTGCAGGAGAAGTCCATTAGCTTAATGAATGTGGTGGAATTTCACTTTTCAAATAATACCCAATCACATACAAGGAAAATAAAAATATATATATATATATATATATTTTTGCTTGCACATGATTGGGTGATGGAAGTCAGGAGAGCTTAAACTCATTCACAAAAGGTATAGGAAAAATTGCCCTGCAAAGTGCAAATTCCCTTGCAAAGTAAACAACCTATTTCCCTTGAGTAAATCAACCACCGTGTTTCTATTCCCAAATTTTCCCTCACTTCCTGTCTGATTAAATCGTTATTACCAGGACAAAAAGTGTGGGAAAATCTTACTATTGGATCCCTGGATAGTAACCTCACTGTAGATCTATTCCTTTCAAAACAAATAAAAAAGTTTTGGCTGGATTTCACTTTTAATATGTATATAATGGGCAATCAATGGTCTATTCAGAACTCACCAGCCCTTATACTAGCAGTTGCTAATTTCTTAATCTGACATAGCAGACTCACTTTATTATGTTCTTTTTCCAGCCTGGGTCTATTTTTACAAACAAAGTTCTGTCTCTGTAATAATTACATTTTGAGGCACAACCACAAGTCACGTTGCCTACAATGTGAATAATGATTTTCAGCTTCATGGTCATTTTACAAAGTGAGAAAGCCATTACAGCAAACAATATTTTCTCCTGCATGTTGAAAATACTTGCAATTATGCTCAGAAAGGTCAAGACAGCAACTCCAGTGTGATATATGTAATGGGCAGAACTCAATAAAAAATGCTGTAAAACAAAGAAGTTAGGAAACAGGATATTTTTATATTTTGTCTAGACAAATTAGCTAGTGTTGATTTTTGAGCTGATTTGCATGGATATGTTTGTATTAAAAAACGAAATTCACATGTAACCCCCTACACCTTTCTGCGCTTTGCTCTGAGCTGACTGCAGGTAGCCAACAAAATGCATTGCACGGAGCCTGTGCTGGCCTATATAATTCCTCCATTTTTTCACACATATAATTAAGCTGTTGATAACCATTCTTGTTCCTCACAACATTCCTCTCATATTGGTCAAAAACACAAACAGGGGAAGTAGTGGTTGTTCTTCCTTGCACCATTGTATGGGGAGGGGAAACACTGTTTCAAATATAAAGGTTAGCTTGTGCTGACTTTGCTAGCACTAGGGGCAAACAAACCATTTTTGCAGACTGTGCAACTGCACAAGGCCCCTTTGGAAATGAGGAACCATTTTTTTTGTTTGTCAAGCCAGTTTTGGATTCCCTATCATTCCGTCACAGACCTCAGAAATATTCACTACTAGGTCACATGAGAGGTATTCTTTATGATGTCCTAACTGTGCTACTGGTTTGTAATATCCAAGGAGTGTCCAGCAGAAAGCACCTCTTTCATTTATTATGTTTGTTGTCTAAATGCCAGCTGCACATTATGAACTATGATGGTATCACAAATACTATCTATCTATCTATACAAAGTGAATAATACTTTATACTTGGGCAATAGTGGAGTGGGCGGTCCAAAAATCGTGTTCTCACTGTGCTGATTTTGTGCACCACTGGCTACCACAGTAGCAATCTGCAGCACAGGAAAAGTAGGAGCACAATATCCTGGCTACAGCTAAAATTTGTTTGTCTGGGTGGTTCTGCATCTCCAAATGTATCACATGGGTAAAGCAGGAAATGGCTACGAAAGACTCCACGCCTAGAGTGTTGTATTTGTTCAGACAACTGTTGCAGAATAAATTGCCAGGTTTAAAACAGCAAGAAAACAAAAACTGACTTGCTGTTGGAAACATGCCAATAACTCTTTCCAGTGTAATCAGATAAAAGATGGAATGTCAGCACTTTACATTGCATGTGATGTGCATAGTAGGATAGTCAGAAACACATACTGGTGGTCTATGAGAAGAAGTAGAACCGTCCAGAGGAAGTAAAGAAGTTAAAGAGTGAGACATATTCATTCTCTCTCTCTCTCTCTCTCTCTCTCTCTCTCTCTCTCATATGAGGGTGCAATATTGGGTCACCCATTTTTGGTGTGTCTCTTCCAACACAGCACACCTCTCTCTAGTGTGCCTGCTCTCCCCCCTGATTCCTCCTGATGCACTGTCCAATCCAGAGATGGGGGATAAGCTGCAGTATTGCCAAGAATGCCCAGCCTGTGTGGCTCTGCATTAAAGCGACTGACAGCCAGAACTACACATAGTATAACCCTAAAAAATAATCAGTTGGGTTCTTTCCTCTAGTTCACATGGAGGATCTACAAATGACATTTTATAACATTGTGCAATTTACTTTTAACTTAAAAAGAACAGAATGTCCATTTAAACCAGAAGATATATCTTTACTTACATCACAATTCCAAAATACAAATAGCTTGAATAGTGGGTGGAGCTTGCAGATGAATACTTTATGCTACTGTGGTCAGTCAAGCATCCAGAACCTAACCTAACATACCTAACATGTTTTCTATAACTATAATATGCTTTTAATGGTGAATTAGGTTTATTATGTATTCTGTATATTGACATTTGCTTGCAATAGCTGACCAATGGAAATTCTTTGTACTCAAGTAATTTTATTAATACACTTTTTAAACACTGAGTTTTAGCTGTTGTGGTTTTTTCAAAGTGGTTGTTATGTGCAATGATCTTTCTTGGCAATTTACATACAGTTTGCAAGACATTGTTCTTGTATAATTTGTGTTTTAGCTGCATTACATTTTCACACAATAAAAAATAATTACTTTTCCTGGATTCCATTGTGCATTCATGCAACCAATTACATATAGTTGAAGTTTGAAGCGTTCCAGTGCATTCAGGAATTATAAATATCAATTAATAACACATAATTAACCCACCTACCTCCCTCTCCTGATAATCCACAAATCCAGCTCTGTATTATGTGCCATTTATGTCCCGTTGTCTCTTCCTATTACAGTTGAAGTCAGCTATATATCTCTTTGGACCTTCATGAAAAGGTTTTTCTTTTAATTAAAATAACATTTTCTGCATTCTCTTTCTTCATCTCCACTTCTTAACTTTAATAAGGCTTTTTGTCAAACAGAATCTACAGTAAAGCTGATCATCCTTAAGAATTTTTTTTACAGTTTTAAGATGACATTTGAATGTGATGAAACTAGGACATAGACAGTGTTAAAATGGCCATTGAACCAGTTAAACAAGCAGAATATTTATTAATTATTTTGAATTTGACGGTCTATATTTTACATGTCCTGTTGGGTATCTAGAAATGTATTTATTTCTTTGAATATGTTTCTATTTTGATATATGACATCTTCTGGACAGCTAATCCCTGTCAGGCAGCTTTGTATTTGACAGAACATGATTGGTTTTGTTTGAAAAGTTACGTGACAATTCCTGTTGGACTGTTTTGTCTTATTATTTTTATTTTATGCTGGTTGCTCTTCATTTTAAGAGATACATTTTATGTTTTTATGTATTTATAAAAGATGTTTAATACCAAATATATTGTACGTGTACGTGTGATTTTTGTCATGTAAAAGCATTTTCCACCTATTTTATTTTAATAAATCACATATATTTTAATTATAGTTATATCTTTAATGCAATCTCAGTTTATTCAGGCGTTACAAAAACATGAAATTCAAAAACGGTAATTCACACACAGGAAAAAAGGGCAGTAAACAAAGTCACAAGGTAATTGTTAGGATCCAGAGCGCCTCCAGGTGGCGCTGGAGCTGAGCCCTGCAGGATTCTCCAGGCAGCCAGGGGCTGCTAGGTGCCAGACCACCACTGGGTGGTGCTGGTACCTGCAGCTCCAGTGCTCACCTGTGGGTGTCTCCCAGCTGCCAGGAATCAGCCCATTAGGTATTGCTCCTGGGAGGGTATTTAAACCCTCCCTGCAGTCTGGACCTTGGCTCAGGATTTTGTTGCTTTCCCCTGTTGTCTGAGTCCTCTGGCCTGAACCCTGAGACCCTGATATTTGCATGCTATTTTAGTACCCTGTTTCCTGTGTTGTTACATTTTTGGTTTATGCCTGTTGTGGATTGTTTTAGTTAGCTTGCTAGGTTTATTAAAATATTTATATATACCATACTTACCTGGTCCGTGTGGTCACATGTGTTTGGTCTGCCTGTAAGGGTACCTGTGCAGGTGTGGGGTCACCTGCGCTGGGATCCCTGACAGTAATGGTGTGGATGCTGACATAAAATAGAAGGGTAGAAAGTGATTATGAGCCATATACTTCAATTTGAATATACTAGTTTAATTATGTGCACAGCTTAATATATATATAAAAAAAAAAAGGTATTACTCTTGAGAATTTGCTTAAATAGAGGGAGTGTCTTGGTTCCGGGGCTTGTATAAAGTGCTTGTGTTTAGAAGAGTAAGTAGAAAGAGAAGACTAGTGAATAAAAGTAGTGAAGGGGGACCATAGCAGGGGGTAAGTGCTGTTGAGGTGGAAGTAATGGTGGGCAGGTTAGGGGGAAAAAATAGCCCCGCATCAGGTCCATGCCGGAAGACTTTCCCAACCCGCTGCGCTGTAGATAGGGTTGGATTTCAGTGAATGCTTTAAACAGTACTAGGGATGTCCTGATACCGGTACTAGCATCGGTATCGGGACAGATACAGGGAATTTTGACAAGTACTTGTACAAATGCCCCGATACAGAGCGCCAAAGCTTGCGCTATGTTTTTTTAACTTACCGCACCAGGCCTAGAGGCGCGTCACTGCTGCACCGGTGGGCGCCACCCACCGTAGCAGCAGTGACATGATACTCCTCTCCAGTTCAGCGCCGACGACGTCCTCACGTGTGAGGAAAATCGTGAGGCACCACGATCGAGGCAACAGTGAGTAAGACGGGCCTGGGCTTTGTTCTTGTTCACACAATAAACTATCTACTGCTGCAGTGCATTATATATGTACTGTATATGTGCTACATATAGAATGCACATGCAGCTATCCTGTCCGGCGCCGACTACGAGAGGCACCACGTGAGGCAACAGGGATCGGAGTGAAACTGTGAGTGCGGGAAGCTGGGACAGGGCTGGCTGTAAATCTATTGCTATAGTGTACTGTATGTGTGCAATGTATATGTAGTACATATATACAGCACACACCTCCACTACACTCCAGCAATAGATTTACAATTCTCCCCCCTGCTAACATGAATAGTTTAAATGATCATGATCCATAGTACATAACATGTAGTTGTACTATGGATCATTTAAAGTCACCTGTCCCTTTTAAAAAGTATCGGTAATTGGTATCAGCAAGTATGAGGGGAAGTACTTGTACTTGGTCCTGAAAAAGTGGTATCGGGACATCCCTAAACAGTACCTAACCAGTCCATGGTTGATTAAAGTTGGTTTGGTTGACACCATCTGCCACCAAGTGCTCCATCCTTATAATGTTATCCAGCTCCTGTATCCTGTACACTGCAAGTGTGGGGTGTGTAGAGCACCAGTGGTGAGCAATAACTACCCTAGTGACTGTTAGGAACCTTTCTTGTAATATTTGATAGAGCCTGGTATCATGGATTTTGCCAACAAGTATCTGGATATGTTGTGTAAAAATGATGGTGTTTGGAGCCCATTCCATTCACCACTCCAATCCCACGCCACCTTTCTCTGCTTCCTAGCAGTGCACTGTTCACCCAGTGACACACCCCAGGGCTGTGTGTCAGTTGCTAGCCAACATGCCCAGCTCTCGCAGTAACACTCACTTTGCCCTCATTGGTCAGCAGTGACCTTGCTCTTGGGCTTTATCTTTATTGCTAGGCAGCACATTTTCCCAGGTTGCTATACTTTCCTTGCCCTAATTGGCTGGCGGGCACTCTATTTAAACTTCACAAGCCCAGGGCTCTGAGCTTGTGATAGATCTTCGAAACTGGTGCTGCACTCTGCTACTGTGACACACTGTACTGAACTTTGCTAAGGTGTCTCTGGGTTACACTACTGACTACTACTTGTCATCAGTTTGGTGTTATCAGTAATTAATGGTCCTAAAATTATTGCTCACACTCCGACATTAGCGGCGAAATGTAACATGTGCGGCACAATAGGCGGAATCGTCGTTTTCGCACGATGGCGGACCCGACGCATGTTTGCGTGTGTATGTGTGCGGGCAGGGGACTTTAAAAAACTTTGTGTTATTTTAGATTTTTTTTTGTGACTATTTTTTTTAGCTTCTTTATTTTTTTAATTCTTTCATTTTTTTAAACTTTTTTTTTTTACACTTAACTTTATTGCTATCACATAGGGGACTAAGCAATAATGTGATAGCCAATTCACATGACAGGTCCTCTTTATGGAGACATCAGGGGTCTCTAAGATCCCTAATGAATGTCACCTAGGGACCCCCAAAGAAGCTAATGAAGCAGAGATCAGCTTCACCAGCTTCTCACCGGTGTTCTGTACCGGAGAGTGACACTGAATGCAGGAAGTGATGTAACATTCAGAATTTCCTGCAATCCGGGACAGGAGAAGAGATCAAAGGGAGATCGTGTACTGATCCCCCTTTGATCTCCACTGACAGCGTCGCCGGTCCCAACTGCACCAGGCACAGTGGATCTCGGGACCAGCAGCGACGGCGGCGGAGGTACGGGGGGGCGCACACCCACAGCAAGCAATCGGGGGTCTCTAGAGACGCCAAATCGCTTGAATGTAAACAGTCAGTCATCGCTGGCTGTTTACATTGCTAACAGTTCCCCACTCGTGTGGGCACTGAGTGCCGCGCACAGGTGGGGGGAGGACGTCCTAAGACGCCCTCCCGCTCATATAAGGCTCCCGTCCGGCCGTTCAGGAACGGCCATGGACAGGACGTGGTTAATACTTAGATTGGTGGTAGGTTTATTGTTACTTAACCCCTTTGTGACTGACGACGTACCGTGTACGTCGCCAGCATCGGGGCTGTTTAAACAGACTCCCGGCGACTTTTGCCGCCGGGAGTCTGTTTAAACTTGTAGAGCCGACTGTCGGCTTTACAACAGAAGCGATCCTGGCGACTTACCTGTCGCCAGATCGCTTCTGCGTCCCGAAGAAGGGGCCGCCCCCCCAGAAAATATATAATGTTGGGGGGTTTTACGTCATTTTCAGGCCTAAAATGTGGAATATAACATGGGTGCAAAAATGGAAAAAAGGGCCTCAGTCATGAAGGGGTTAATGCAAAAGCATAATACACGACTTTCAGTTGTGCATTAATTACTTGGTACAAAAACCAGTAATGCACTAATCCTAGATTATATATTTTTCACAGGAATGGGATAACTGTAACAATATTGTTTCTTTAATTGGTAATGGAGAAGTGCACTTTGTATTTGGAATGATCTAAATCACTTCAAGAAATAACACTGCCTTAACTCATAGTAAAACAAAAGGTTTATAAAAACAGGTAATACTTTTACAGAAAAACTTTAACAGACAAAAACATAGCACTTATTCTTGCCCAGCTATAATAGCATTTTTGTATAAATGTTCTTTTTGACTTAACCTGCCAGTAGAGAAGTCTAACTTGCATTTAAACTTCCCTGATACACTGCAAGGAAAAATACTTTATTATGTGTAGCACATGGCTCCATTCACACATTAGTGTTTTAGATGCATCAAACAGGGTGTTCATGCAAGATCACCAGGTATTCTTTTAATTTAAGTTACAGATTTAAAGGATTAAAAACAACTTGTGAAATTTAATTTTCATGTTATAGCTTATATCAGATTTTAGTAACTGAATTTATATCTACTTATAGCTTTAGTCTTTAAATGTATCTTTTTAACTTAACTCAAAGCTAGCCCTTATATTTAACCTAATCCAATAACTAGAGACACCAGGAGAGATTTCTCTCCAGGAAAGGTTAATATTTTAGTCCATCTCTCACTCTTGAACCATCCCAGCAAAGTTGGTAACATAGCTTTAAGTAAACCTTTGCGTTTAGATCTGCTCTAAGGCTGATGACAAAGGCATTAAACAGAGTTGTTGTGCAGTATGCCTAGCAGCAGCAAAAAGTTAATGAGACAAAAAGGATGTAATTAGCTGTGCAATGTATTAAGCATTACCATCCTGGTAAAATATAGCTCTTTATGTTAGCATGTGCTCAAGCATAATAATGAGGTTATCTAAATAATGTGCATCTTTAAAAATATTATGCCGTCTCCCAAATATTGCTAGCGGATAAAGTAAAATGGCAAAAGCTAAAACTGATATCCAAAATGTACGAAAATCACTTTGATTGCATAATAGTATTTTCATAAACAAAATGTTTAACATACATGTTCTGCAGGTTAGTATCAAAAGTGCCTTTCTTAGAACAAAACTTTAAAGCTGAATTCCACGCAGATAAAACACACAGAAGAACACACAGAAGATGTGTAACTACAGAATTAGAGGGCTCAGCATGTTAAGGCTGACGATCGGCGTTGTAGCTGCAAAACTAGAGATGCCAGCATGCTAGAGCAGAACATGCAGCTGCAGAACTAGATACTAACACAGTATGCCAGGGCAGGAGAGAATAGGTATTGTAGCTGCAGAACTAGACAGCCTATCAAGCCCGGAAAGCAGAAGATGGCTATTGCAAAGGCAAAACTAGAGCGCCCCGCTACATTGATAACGCAACCTGTCAATCAGGATATAGTGTGTGAGTTGTATCCTGCGACTGACAGGTTACACAAAATGTCTTAAAAAGGAAGGGGTGGGACTAATTTAGATTGGTGGGGGGCCCAAGTTTAGTCTTGTCAAGGGCAGCACAAAACCAATACACCACTGCCTGTAAGTGCAACTTAACTGCAGTAGAAAAACTAAGGTCTCCTGCCCTGCTAGGCAGGGCTGAGCTGTGTGGCAGAGCTGTGTAAATCTCAGTCTAGATGGACAGAAATACAAATCCTTTGGCAGGTAAAACATTTCCCATATGTGTATTTCCTATGAGTATTTAGCCAATTGCCTGGAGTTAAAGGAGAACTATGAGGTGAATGCTTTTCACTCACCTCATAGTTCTAGCCAACCTGTGACAATGAGACTGTCACAGGTCGGCTTGGTAGATCGGGAGGTGAGCGAACACATACCGGCGTTCGCTCACCTCTCGATCCTGTCACGGCTCTCTGCTGTGACAGGGGAGGGGCTGGATTCCCCCCTCCCCGCTCCGATCCGCCAGCGCTGACTGGCGGAACGGACGGGGGAGGGTACAGCTGGCTCTGCCTCTAGATAGGCAGAGCCAGCTGTCAGTCACGCAGCTGGGCTGATCCCGGCACAATTGTCGGGATCCGCTTCAGCTGCGGCATCTCAGTATACTGATCCTAGGGTGATGGGAGGACCCTAGTTTGTGTCCTCCCGTTACCCTAAGGAGAACTATGGGGAAAAGCCTTAACCCCAAAGTTCTCCTTTAAGTGTAAAACCTTAAATAGATAAAAGTTAAAGTGGATGTAAACCCTTTTTGTTTTCACTTTAATAAAATAGAAAAAAACATTGCAGTTACCTTTTTTAAGGAGTGGTCACATGACCGATATTCCCCATTCTTCTCCAAGCTCTGTGCTTTGGGGGCAGAGACTGCTCTTTCGAATGTGCAGCCTCCTCCTGGCAGGAGCGGTTGTCACTAGAGGTTGCAGATTCAAAAGAGTAGTCCCCACCCCCAAAGCACGACCCTCAGAGAAGAATACAGACATGTTGTGCATCAATATGGCATCCTGAATGTCTCAGGGAAGAAGCAGGAACTCAATCTTGCCACACAAGCACAGATCTGCTTCTGTGCTCAGTGTGGTCAGGAAGGAATTCCTACACAAGGGGACTGGCAGAATCACTGCACTGTATTTAGTGAGCATTGTACTCCTTACCTAAATTAAAGCAACATATATGTTAATTGTGAAGGGAAAAAAAGAATGTAGTTCCTAATTTTTATATTTAAAGTTAAAGTAGTAATAAACGTTCACTTTTTTTAATGACTAAACTCTGTTCAAGGAGTGAATCATTCCGCAGCACATTGTTAATTGAATATTTTTACCCAACCCTTACTTTATGATCTGTTCACAGCCACTGGCTTCAGAGCTCTTTGCACCTCTTCATGAACTTTTGGGTCAGGAATAGACGCTCACTGAGCATGAAACAGGGGACTAGGCAATTGGACAGTGCAGACTCAGGCTGCTGTCCATCAACCTGATAGGAGGAAGGAGGAGCATGGGATAAGCCTGCAGTTACAGGCTTGTGGTACTCTATGTATGTACGCAAAGGCGGCTCCATGGAACCCTGCTAGAGGATGGAGCCACCCGAAAGCAGGAACTGATGTGTCCTTTTTGATAGATAGAATACAATGCAACTACAGACTTTGAAAGAAAAAGACGCAGCAAACCTGGTAACTGCTGAGGTCTGCAGCACTATAGGCATTTTACATTTAAAGGGTTTAATAATGCTTTAACATGCACTGTAACCTTATCTGTTAAATTCAACTAAAACCCAGTGCGATGAAGACATGATTCTTGTGACTTTATATGCGTCTGCATATATCTACCTCCCCTATATGGCTAAAAATGTAATTCTGGCATCTTCATTTTTGATGTAGAAAATAATGTAGTACATAAAAGCAATGGTAGCGTTACAGACAAACTCCACATTAAAAAGCCCGAGGACATTTCTATCCTCACGGAAATAGTGGCACTATATTAGCTCTTATTCTGCCAGTCTGGTTCTTACAACAAGCTTTATGTGTGAGATGGCAGACTGTCTTAGTAATGACCTTATCACTAAAGCAATAATTAGCTGAGGCCCTTGATTTGCTTCACGTATCACAAATATTAAGCCTGTTAGTTCAGACTCAAAGCTTTGATGCTTCAATGTTTAAAACAAAAGATTATTGGTGGAATAAAAACTAGCTGTGGAATTCACTTGACATTGTGGGAAAATAACAAAGCATTATTTCTTTATGGTCATGTCAATGATATCACTTACCAGTTTGCAATGCAATTATATAATGACTAAATAGTGAATGTCAGTAAAAGTAAAATATCCTAAGTATAGTGTCTAGAACTTCTGTTTATACATTTTCTCTTCTAAACATTGGTTTTGACTCACTAAACTGCAAAGTCCAAATGTTTGCATATGTGGTAAATGAAAAAATAATTGCTTGACCTTACCAAGGAATGGCAAGAACTGATGCAGCCACTGAGGTCCCACAAAAATGTAACCTTTTCTTTTGGGGTAATGTAAGTCTGTTTGCCTTTTTTCAAGGAAATTTTGTTAGTGAATGTGGTGACAATTTACTTTTATTTGCCTTTAGTAAATTAACCCCTTTATATTTCTTCACAAAATAATTGGAAAACATTTGCTTCTGATGTCTGTGGCCACCGTTAGACAAAGGACTTCTTTGGTGTTTCCAATACAGGGTGCGGCAATTTTAGAATTCACCTGCCACACCACTTGCTGGTAAAATCTGGTACTGAACTTGCTATTCATGGATATTGGTACCTAAAATACATGTACTTTTGCAAACAATAGTTGAACAGGGATCATTTTTATTTGTT
>NW_017306912.1:945843-946727 GCF_000935625.1 Nanorana parkeri
CGTCAGGTTTTGGTGGTGGTGGGGTGGGGGGGGGGGGGGGTCATTTTATTACAATCGAATTATTTCCATTTAATGCTGCATATATACATGAAATACATATATGGTAGCTGTTTTGCTTTCCAAAGGATTTTTATTTTTGTCCATTCATTTTTGAGACTGACCCAGTCTGATTTGCTAAATTTTCTCTAATGCAGTGAAGTGTCACAACTCAGTCTTGTCCCTACCCCCAGCGTATGGTTGGACAATGGAGAAACAACAACAAATTTACAAGGTCATCTGTCTGCTCTGTCCTCTTGTCAACATGTACCTTGTCAAGACATGCATTGCCGGACAGTTAACTGGTTGCTAGTGCTGCTTCTTCCTGTCCCAATGCTGCTGTACAGGAGCTTACACTTGTCCCATTTAAAAATTAATTTAATGTTACTTTGCAAAAATACATAACTGCAATAATGTTTTTTTTTTTTCTTTATATCTGCCTAACTGCAGCTCTCAATATCTCTCTCTTGAAATGTAGTAGTATACGAACAGACCGCACTATCCTGAAAATTCCAATACTTCAGACTTTATTGAAATTCCCAGCAAACCCAGTATAACAGTGAATAAAAGTATGTAAAGCAGCAAATACCAGCACCGCAAACCCCCAACCAGCTACAACCTCTACAACTCATTGAAACACAGTAAATAACTTAAATTAGGACAGATGTACGTTAGAAAGTCTAGGTGATGCAATGCATGTCACACATGATGTGGCTTATATAATTTGAGCTGCCTTTTTTCAACTCTTCTATAAATAATGTAATGGATAGATGCAGGAGAAAATGCAGGTGTTCAATTTATAACCTGTTCCTTGTTAGAAAAAATCCCACACATTTGACTCTAACAAG
>NW_017306912.1:946794-948865 GCF_000935625.1 Nanorana parkeri
CAGCATCAAGCAGCTATTTAAATAATTTCACACATATAACTGAATGTCACAGATATCTGGGCACCCCTTGTTATAAAAGGTGTTTTCAAATTCCTTTAACAGCAACAGCGACTGGATGTGGGGAAAAGAGCCATGTCTTGCGACATTGGGGGCACCTGCCCTTGCAACGTACCCCTTAATGTTGAAAGGCATGTTGCCTAGTTTGGTGGGGGAGACCACTCTCTCTTTCCTGGCTACCCATGGATAAGAATTTTAAGGGGAAACCCAGGCCAAAGAGACAGTACACATTTAAAAATAGAACAGCGTGAGGTTCCTCTTAATATAATACCCAAATTGGGCTGCTAACAAAGGGAGGGCAGTGAGCATGCAATTAAAGTGTATGTTACAGCAAAATGAAAAAAACTATTCAGTACATCTCTAAAATTGCTGCAAGTATAGAAATGATACTGGTGATGCTGGCAGAAATACATTGAGTCCTAACTTCCTGGTGTTGGCTGACAACACTGCCTCTGCTGCACAAAAATCCTAAGCATAGTGGTTAGCCCTGCCTTAATTTTTCCCATTTGGACTACAGAAATGCCTTCCCTCTCCTCATCTCCATGACATAAGATGTGTTTTGTAGTCCAACATCTTTAAAGAGACAAAACATACAGAAATGTAAATGTATTGCAGATGCAGTATTTGGTGCGTTTTTTTGTTTATATTTGCTCAAACTTGCACTTTAACTTTGTCAATCTGGCAAATTGCCAGTATGGGTCTGGTAGCATAGAAACATTTTGTTAATATTTGCCATCTTGCTTGGTGGAGTAAAAAGCAAGTAAAAGTTGATGGAGTGACTTTTCTATACTTACAAAACTTTATGCAGTTTGTGTAGCAAATGAGAAAGTTTACACACTGCTTGACGAATCAATATTCATTTAAAAAATCCAGTCAAGTGACTGACATATGCTCACTTAAATTTTATAAGCGCAAAAACCACTGTTTGTACAACTTTTATGTGTGGAGACTCTATGTTGGAGTGTTCGTGCAGTTTGTAACTGAACTTATATGTGTGGAAAAAACAATAAAAATCTTTTGAAACTAAAAAAAAAAATCCAGTCAAGTATGAAGAAAATATTCATTAAAATAATTTCCCTGAATGAGGTTGGGTGTTTGAAATGAATACAGGCTAGGGTTATGGGCCAAGGGTAAAACATGATACATATATAATATTCTGAATCCGATTGCTGTATTAGCGATTTATCCCTTGCTGAGACCTCTATGCCTGGCCTGTATAAGCAGATAGAATCATTGCGGACAATCCTTATCAGCTAGATGAACTCACCAAATACCTTTTTACCCACGAAATGCTTAATAGCACACAGCAGGTTACAGCAGACAACAGTATACAGTAGATGAATGAATAGACGGTATTTGAAGGTCTCTCCTGTAGGTCTGACAGATTGCTGGAGAACTCATCTCTAGTGTTTTCATAGTTCTCTCTGAGTTTCTGTGTCGGTTTTATTGTGCGTTTGGGTTTTACACTCTGTTCGGCAATATCTGCAGGATCTGCTCCCTGTACGTCTGCGGGGTCAGAGGCATGATGTATCTGCGTTAGTTTAGCCATAATAGAGTGCTCAGGGCCTTGTCTAGACATTTTTTTATGTCTCTCTAAGAAGACGAACAGCAGTTGAGACAGGTGGGGTAACACAGTTCAATGCAGATAAACCGTTTTCAACATTCACAGGTGAAGTGCAGTAAACTTGTGCGGCCATACTTGCCACAGATGAAAGCCCCTTAAAACACGATAAGACTCAATTTTGGTAATTTGTTGATTCAGCAAGCTTCTATTTTCCAATAATGCATTGCATAGTTTTTTCCTGGACAGCTGAATGACAAAAGCCAGTAATTTGAAGGAATGGGCTCCCAGCAGCCATACTGTCAGAGTGTGTTGGAGTTGTTAGCAAGATCTGACAGTTCTGTATAAGGAAATTTACTTTTTTATTTTGGCATGGTACATATCCCAACCTGTTTGACAAAAGCTTGCTTATTAGCCCTACAAATGGCCAGAATTGAATAACAAGATCCCCCC
>NW_017306912.1:948918-960961 GCF_000935625.1 Nanorana parkeri
GTTGTTGAACTTAGGGCAAGAGTCACCAAATTGATAGCAAGCGGAAACCAAACAGATTCACTCATCCCTTATCTCCAGTAGAAAGGATATTTGGTCATGACAAGTGCTCTCTAATGCTGCTAATGTACTTTAAAGCTGGGTATACACGGTTATGATTTTATGGTTAGAATATGTATTCAATTGACTAATTCAATTTTCTAATTGTTAATGGGGTCAAATTGATGATTGTTTTTGACTGTAGAGACAAACTAAAATTAAGCCACTGGATGGAAGATTTTTTTTTAAAGAACGAAAGTTTAACAGTGATTAGGGTTTTCGTTTGAGAAACTCCAATCATTCCAAAATCAAACGGTAAAATCAAACAAAATGTCGAATGACATTCGTCAAGTCTCTGATGGCATTATTAAATGTTTTGATGAGATTTATTCATATGAATGTTCTTATGAAATTCTAACCGTGTATACACAACTTAACTTTCCTCTTCTATAGCTGAACTTTCCAAGCCAAGATCAATAATGGTGTGAATCACAGCACGATGCTCATAAGTCAGATTTTAATTAATGTTTATGTTTTATTTAAGAAGAATCATGTACAGTTAAACATGCTCCCACGGATGGCAAAAAATACTTATAGTAAATATTTGATGAATGGCTGCTTTTGGTGAGCAGATGTTAAAAAGAGAAATGTTCCCCAAGTATGTGACCCCTGTAAAGACACCAGAGTGACTGCAAGACCTGAGGCATGGTTACAGCTCAAATCAAGAAGATCATACAGCCTTTTACCATCTGAAGAGCTGGGACAATGATGTGTGTGTTTATTTAGTTATCCTCAGTAATTTACTATGAAACAACTATTTATTTCTTGCAATCATGTCTTATGTCATCAACATTGCCATGGTTAAAAGGGAAATTACAGTGTTTTTGTATGTGATTTCTTTATAAATAAATGCAAAAAAGACAGAAGAAAGCCTAGCATTCTCTGCAAACTAATTGTAATTTCATAAAAATTTTTTGTAAAATAAAGATTATGAAAATGTATATAAATGATCAGTTTATAAATATGCAAACATTAATAACAAATTGATCAAAAACATTATAGATTCATTTTAATACCACTTAATTTAAAAACATACATACAGAAGTAGATAATTCATATAACTAGTTGCATTGCCCTCGCATTCTAAACTGACTAGCTTGTTACTATGTGGACTCATAAATATAAACATGTTTGCAAGCAATAGCTAAGTAATAAATACTATATTCTGGCCATTTTATAATACAACCAATACAAAATATGGGAATACCTTTGATCAGCATAAAACTTCAATGGAACTGTTATACACCTTAGTTGAAAAGCCAATTCTGCCATATTTCACCATTCATGCACAGTATGCCACCAAACGTTTTCTTCATGAATGTCTCTAATCATAACAATCATTAATACTTAACAAATGTGTTCTTATACATAAATGTGCTACATCTATATCAAAACACTTTTGATTTAATGAATTAGTAGAGGCTGAAAAACTACTCATATTGTGAAAAGTTTTTATTGATATTGCCAGAGCTTTACTTGTAGTTTTGTATTAAAGCCATGTCTGCAGTAGTATCCAAGTACCAGGAAGATAAACAAGGAAGAGCAGTAAAAAGACCAGGAATAAGGATCCTATTTGATAAAGAATAGCTCTAGCCAAAATGTTTATTATTTTGGATAGGTTGGGGAATAGTCTGTGTCTCTGTCAGGTTTTCATTGTTGTTTGGTCCTTGTTGGAGAGATTTCACCCACTGGTACAGAACAGGAGGGAAACCTAAAAACAGGTACCCAGACAACAGTGAAAACCTCACAGAACTGCCCGTGTAACCTCTCCCCTTTCTACAATTTTTTTTTTAATGCGTTCTGTCCCCTATGTAGTAGTGGCCCACAGTTCCTATCTGACTGCTGTCAGTGGGACAGCAATTGAGGAAAGTTCAAGCTCAGAGGGAAGTAAACAACAATACACTATAACAATCCCAACAATACACTGTATGACTAAATTTTTTTAGACATATGACCATCATAACCATATCAACTTGCTGGATACCCCATTCTGCAGTTATGGGCATTAATATGAAATCTACCACCTTCTAACCCTTTCCAGCTATAACAGCCTCCAGTCCTCACAGTGAGTGTTGTCCTGGGGTAGGCAGTCTATAAATAAGAACCCTAAAGTCATAATAATAGGTTTATTAACTAATTATTTAACTTACCCAGGTTAAGCAACCACTGAGGCAGCAATTATAATTACCCCCCCATTCCTGGCAGCAAAAGGGGGGGGGCTTATTATTGCTGCCTGAGGGGATTTTGAAAAAAAAAATACAAGGCAAAAGTGAGGAGGGGGGAAGCTAAATGGTATGTGCAGGAGACAGCATGCTGCAAGGTAAGATTGTTATACTTTGCAGTGGCCCTCCACACAACACACAGCTTTTTAATTACAATTTACACACCTAGTGCAGTGTGCAAATTATAATTTTTGTTCCTGGAGTTTGCCATTAAGGCAAGGAAGAGAAAGCTGGAAAGAACAAAAATGATGGCAAAGTTTATCCCAAACCCCTATTGCAAGTCACTAATGTACCTGTAAAAATGACAGCAAGAAAAGGATTGTGCATTATCTGCCAAGATTTTAGTTTTTCACATTAGCAGCAAAGGCATGTCATTAAGTGCCACAAGACAGAAACATGGTATATAGTTAAAAAAAACTACATCTGTAAAATTAGAAATATATATCCATTGCAGCAGGACATTTTTATTGCCAGTAAAAATGTGCTATAAAACAGGAGGACTATCAATATATCTTGTTCCGCATTTGAGAGATTCAAAGCATTTATTTATACTGCTGGGTAAGCTATATTGATTTTAAGAATTGTAAATACACCCACATAAATTTCTTCTAAAATAATGCCAAGTCAATAACCTGCCTGTGATATTTCACCTGTATATTGGCCAGACATCTTGACATAGCTTAAATGTTTATATATATTGTAAGGTTGGGGGCTCACAGAGCACTGGCACAGCATTTTTCCATTAATCAAAAGTCTTTATTTTTCTTTCAAAAGGCAGACAGTAAACAAAAGTCCAACATAAAATAGCTTGCTGCAGCATATAACATATATGGGCTCACCAATCCTCGAGTTGTCCCACACACTCAGTGTCCCAGTCCTGTAACAGTTTTCCAACACCAAAAACATTTATGAAAAAAAACAAAACAAACTTTAAATATTAATGTTTAGAGAGAAAAAAAACAGCAGTGAAATAGTAGTTAATTGGAGAAGGGGAATAAGGAGGTAATTGGGAAACTAAGGGTTAATAATGTGTGACCTAGGAACACATTTTTTTATTTAAATTATTTGTTTTCTACTTGTCAGGTTTCTCTAACAGACATTTTGTGGAGATCGAAGCTCATCCCTTTGATCTGAAGATGGGTGAAACAAAGTAGATGCAAAAGTAACAATTTACTTGGTATACTTCTTTTTCCCTTTTGAACAGTGTTTATAAACACTGTGTCAGACAGTCTGTTTTGTTCTGTTATAGCAACTGTGAGCTAACATTTTGATAGTCAGGAATTGCTGGTAAGTGCAAGAGGGGGGAGCGTCAGCGGGGCGAAAGGACAGGGTGTAGTTTTTGTATACCCATGTTGTGATTTTTGCTTGATTTCTTGCTTGGAAATCTCTTAAAATACTTTTTTCCTTCAGAACAACTGATTCTTCCTGCTCTCTTATACAAGTGCTAGCACAGCCTTGTAATAGGGAAGTAAAATGGCTTCTCCCTGCTCTCCTACACAAGTGCTGGCATAGCTTCATAATAAAAAGTCTACGGCTGGATTTGCTTTTTTGTGGTAGGTTAACACACGTGCATTAAAGTTCAGTGTGCTATTGCAGCCTATTCATTTTAAATGTACTGCCAACATGCCACAGTACAAGTTTTACCAGACATGAAACATTTCTTTAATGCAGGGCGTCACAATGCATAGATTCATCATTTAGCACAGCGGTGCATTAAAATGCACGTTTTGTTGTGCATTGGCTAGCTGTGTTGGGGTGCCATTTAGAATGAATGGTACCAAAATGCGCTATACCTATTTTATTTGCTACCATGAGCTGTGGTAAACATGTTACCACAGTGCGCTAGTGTGAATGGGCCCTCGGCCTAAAGAGGAAGATCAAGAGCACTATAGACCATGACATAAAAGCTGTTTCTCAAGTAAACTTGAGTATCATTAGCGATGTACTCATTATCATGTGGAAATGTCAGCAACGTTATAGTTAGTCCACGCTTCACAGAGAGAAAAATGCTTCATAATATTTTACATTCCTGCCTAATTGGCTATTTGTAGCAGGATCCGCAGCTATCCACATTTATTTTTATTTAAAAGCACAATTATGAACCACTTGAAATATTAATATGAAAATTGAACTAAGTGAAAACTGTATTTGTAGTTAACATCTCATGAGATATTCCTTTATTTAAAGAACAGGAATTCCCAGAGCTTCAGCCGCTGGGATTTCCACTATTGGTATTCACATTACACTGTAAGCAATTCATGTGTTTTTCTCTGGTGTGTTCATATATTTCCTCCAATTCATTTCATATTCTCTATACTAGCACACAGTGTGTGGTGTGCTATTTAAATATACACTTCAAAGTAAATGTAGATGAAGTCTTAGATCTTGAAACCAAACACTGCTGGCAAGATAATTGTCTCCCTGTGAGAGTTGTTAGCTACAATAATTATATTATTTCTACTTGATATCAACCTGTAATTATGCTTTACGTGGCACATGTATATAAATGATTGTGATGGCACATTTTGTAACCAGACATTATTTTTGGGGGGGAAACCCCACAAGCAAACATGACTGAAACCAGTATAATAATATAATACATTTGGAATAATTGTCAAAATAAAGCAGCAAACTTTATCTAAATACCACAAGCTACAATTAATTCCGACAACATAATTAGCACTCTACATTCTGTAACACATTTAGATTTTACAGTTTTCCTGTAAGGAAATCAATGTAAGTGAAAAATAATAATTAGAACACAAAAGGTAGTGTTACATGTTTGGTATCAAGTGCTGGGTAGAGGTATATATGGATGATTCCAGTGCATTCATTACATAGAATGTCTTTATCAAAATTCACATCTATTGTGTACTAGATGTTTAAGAACAAGCTAGAAAATAAATGATGCATTATTAAAGCTGGTGACGTGCTTAATTTAGTATTTGATGCTGACATGGGAGCCTGTAACCCTGCACGGAATATGGACAATTAACTCTGGGTAGACCCTGGTCAACAAGTCCAGGATCTTCTGCAAGGGCTTCCCTGTGTATTTACGTCACTCTCCTTTAACCTCTTGCCGTCCGCCCGTAGTAGAAAAACGGACGGACGGCACTGCTGCATCTGCGGGTTGCCGTCTCCAGACGGCAATTTTTTTCTGCTCGCGATGTGCAACCATGCATGTTACAGGGCGGTTCAATCCTCAATGAATATGATTTAAAATATGGAAGTTACAGTACAAAATTTGAGCCAAAAAAGGCCAGCATCTGTACAGTCTTCACAGATTTCAAGCTTTCTCATCATAGAATAAAAAAAAAACACCCAAAAGAATTAAAAATATATATACAATTGAAGTTATGAAAATAGAAGTAAATCTATCTATCTATCTATCTATCTATCTATCTATCTATCTGTAGTGCTCACCCCCGAAGGAGCCGCTGAATATGCCACCGGCCCCTTTCTCAGCTTCAGCAACACCGACACTCCAGAACAGAACAGGCTCGAGTCGTAGGGTCTTTTTAGCATTTATTGCACAGGATCAACTAGGAGAGAGGGTTTGGGATTGCAAGATACCCGAGTAACAATTTGCAGGACTCTGTCTTCTCCCTTAGCAACAGCTTGTATCAGTAGCACAATGGTCCTGTAAGAGCGACCAGCAATATGAAGTAGCACAGAGAACAGCCAGGAATAGTCCAGTACTTTGAAGGAGAACTGTCTCTGGACTTGAAGTGCACCAGCTGGCTTCTCTTTATTAAAGTAAAGTACCTGAGAATAGGGTGAGGGGTCTCTCTTGCAGGGTTCCAGATGGTAGCTCTCACCAGCTGTTCTGTGACACTCCTTAATAAGCAGATTCCACCTCCAACCCAGCTTCCGTCAGGTTCCTTTCCAGTAGCATCAAAGGTCTCTAGGCCCCCAGCATCTTCCACATGCTGAGGCCAAGGCCAGGCATCTGTAGTATTTTAGGCCTCTAGGCCCCCGGAATCTGCCACATGCTGAGGCCCAGGCCAGGCATCTGTATCACACAGACCTTCTCCCAGGGAGTGCCCCAGTGGAGAGAGAGAGCTCTGGAAGGTGTCCCCAAACCTTTTATCACCTTGCTCCAGCCATACCACTGAGTCACGCTGCTCAGGGATTGGTCAGAGTCAGGTGCATAGTCACAGTCTGAGGATGGATCCTCCCTCACTGTATGCTGAGTCCCCAACCCAGCAACAGGGGGAAGCAATCAATCCACCAAACTCATGGAATCCTGCAGAACTCAGAGCAAATCAGCATCCAGACTGACTACAGTCCAGATATACATTAAATTTAGTAGTGACATAGCAGAGGGCGCTACATATCTATCTATCTATCTATCTATCTATCTATATACAGAATATATACTTCAATGTGGGCGTGCACTGCAATATTGGGGTGCCATTCAGAATAAACTATTCCTGCATGTTGCTATATGTTACTGTATGTTGTGGTAACGCAATAATGTGAATGGGTCTTCAAAGTAACCAAAAGTATTTGCCAAATGCTTTCTGCTACTTGCATAAATTCATATGTACTCAGAGTTGGGCCCCAGTCCCCAGGTTTGCGATAGATATTGTTGCATCCTTTGAGCTGTGTGTAGATCTGGTTTCTGAATAGGACCATTTTTATTCATTGTTATGACCTTAATGTTGAACAGATTACATTTTAAGAGCCATATGTAAAGAAATATGGATTATTTCGAAGGGTTTGCATACTTTTTTTGCTGCATTTAGGGCTTATTTATACCAGATTTGTTGAGCTGTGCTGACCAGATAGATCAGGCCTTAAATGCAACTGTTCTCTATGTGCCCTGTTTTCACCATACAAGCGCTTTGTAAGCATGTCTGCATTTTTATGCGATGCAAAGTAGAATCCGGTACAGCACACAGCAGAGTGTTGCAACCCACTGTTGTGCATAGAATTGAATGAGGCATGTTTTATTACCTTTAAATAAAGCTTAAAAAAAAAAAAAAACATTAGCACTGTGATGCATTGTTGCACACCATATAATGCACTTATATGCACCATAAGACATGCCCACTGGTGTGAACATGCCCCTATAAAACAGAAATATGGCTTTACCATGAGGATACCACTGCTTCGGGACTCCAAAGCATGCAAATCCCCAATTATTTCAATGAATGGGGGAAAAGTGAGGGAGGAGGGGAGCTTGGTAACATAACTTGATAAAGTCATATTAGCAGCCTCTTCTACAATAACAGAATGTTCTCTAAAATGTTATGTAGAACAATCTGTGGAACACCTGGGGCTCTACACAGCAGCCTGCATTTTATGAATGGCAAGTAAAATGCAGAGCACAGTATCAAAGTAAATTGTGCCATTTGCAGAAGAGAGCTGAGAGTTAGTGATAACTCTGTTATGAATGGGCCCCACGTTACAACCATAATCTGACTTGACCTGTTAGAAAACTGAAGGACAGAATGGATACTTTTTAAAGTATGATCAGTCAGATTCCTGAACAACAAAAGAAGAAACCCGAAGAATCCATTATAAGTTGTATAATGAAGTGCATAAAGAAGATAAGGTACAAATTGATTGAAAATAGAGAAAAAGGCGGGGGTGTGACTAGTGAGCGGATGTGAGTGGGCGTGCACGCGTGGACCCGGCGTGGTGTGGAAACAGGTGCTCTGACTGTCCTCTACTATAAGACTGCGCCTGGCTGACTGGCTGATTCTGCTAGCACGAGTCCCCTGCTAGCTTCCTCTGCTGCTGTGCTTTGCTTTGCTGGTTCCCTCTGCACATACCTTTGCCCTGGTCGATTGGGACGGTGGATGTCGGTCGGCCCATCCCGGGGAAGAGCGGTGGTGATCTGGCAGACGCCGCTCCAGATTGCGGTGAGTGGAGGCTCGATACTCGTAGGGGAATGAGATCAGCTGCTGAAGGAGGTGATTTGGCTCCCCATAGTGGTATACAAGGAATAGTGCGGCAGTTCATTATAAATCTGCTTATATTAAAGGACAATAGAAAGAATGAACAAAAGCACTAGAACTGGGTCAAAAAAAGAGACAGAATACGTTATCCTAGGTCGATAGGGATAATCTGGAAACCCCTCTTACTATTCAAGAATTGGAGGAAGCCGTGGCTAGTTTCCCAAAGGTGAAAGCTCCGGGTTTGAATTAAAATGATGGGGGGGACTAGACATGGGTGTCCCCTGTCTCCCCTGTTATTTGCACTATCGGTAGAACCGTTAGCTAAATTAATAAGAAACTCAGACAAGCTAATTGGGTTTAATCGGGGTAAGGCAGAGGATAAGATACTATTATATGCAGATGATACAGTGTTTTTTTGTGGCTGATACTAATCATTCTCTATTAAAGGTAATGTCTCTACTTATGGAATTTGGTAGGTTCTCAGGGTTATGTGTCAACTGGGAAAATCTATGTTACTTCCGATTGATCCTCTTCCATGTCCACTGCCGATGCAAATTCAGCATATACAAATAGTGGAATCATTTGTTTATTTGGGTGTAAGGATTAGAGTAAACATCGAGGCATATCTAGAAGATAATTTAATACCAATTTTGCAGAAATTTCAGAAACAATGCAATGTATGGTGTAAATTACCCCTTTCGCCGGTGGGCAGATTAAATCTTATTAAAATGATTTGGATGCCTCAGCTCTCCTATATACTGTACAATTCTCCATGCTGGATTCCTCAAACTATATTCAGGAGGATAAATGATATTATTAAATATCTGTTTTACAATAGGGACCCCCTTATGGCCCTTGAAACTACTCTGTATTTGAGGGAATTTTCAAATCTTCCCACTTTAAGATTAATTGGTAAATTGTGGAAGTCCATTAAAGGGCTACTGGATATTTCTGACTTTACAAAATACACTCTGATATGGGATAATGGGGTATTGCACGAAGTAAACAAACTTCAGGGTTTTGGAATATGGAAGGAAACGGGGATTGAATCATTGACGCAAATCTATGATCAGGGTATTTTGTGCTCGTTTCAACAGTTACAGGCAAGTTATTCACTACCAAATGCTCAATTTTACAAATATCTGCAACTAAGGCATGCGCTTATGGCACATCCAGGTGTACGTGAGGTCTGCATTGATGCAAATGTGGTTATAGATACATTTTTTGATACAACAGTGACGAGAGTTTTGATCTCAAAGATGTATGCAAATTTATTACCTAGGATCCTGAATAAATCTCCCATGAAATGTAAAGTGGGAAATGGACTTGGGGCCTCTGGATGAAGCCCTCTGGAGGGAGGCGTTGCTGTCAATTCAATTAGTTTCACAATCTGCATCACACAAATTGACGCAGCTTTATATTGTACATAGAACATATTGGACCCCTGAATTCCTACATAATATAGGATTCAGGGAAAATTCTAAATGCCCGAAGTGTGGGGTTGAACCTGGATCGTTAATACATCTGCTATGGCGATGCCCGAAGCTGAAACGATATTGGCAGGAAATAGTAGACATAATAAATACAGCCTTTGGAGTCCATATTTCTAATAATCCCATGTTATGTATCCTGGGTATTTTTGGACCCATAAAAGTGGAATACTACACAAAGGTGGCAATAACGAGGGCTCTATTTGTAGCTCGGCGTAGTATAGCCCTTAGGTGGATTTCAGCAGCGCCCCCCACAGTAGAGGAATGGAAGAAAGAACTAGATAAAGTGGTTGGATTTGAGGGAATTATGTTCAAGCATAGAGGTACTATGGACAAATATGGTAAAATGTGGGATAAGTGGATTGAATATGGTAAAGGACCTTGGGTATAATATCTCTCGTATAATATCTCTCCCATTTATTATTGGTACTCTGAAGAGTAATGTGGCTTAACAAATATGGTATGTTTTATGTATTGTATTATTAAAATAAAAAGAGTATTGAATTTAAAAAAAAAGAAGATAAGGTATTATATTTCAGATTGCAGAGTTCTTCTTGTATTTGTTTTTTTGGCATGGTAATTAAGATCAGTTCATGCATTGTTAACTGTGCCATAAATAATGAAGCATGTCAATTGTTTTTGTAAAGCGGAAGTCAACAGCTAATTAAAAAAATAAAAATATGGGCCCCAGGAGCTGTATGCCATAATACGGCAGACTTACCTACAGAATTGATCCCCCCAGTGGTACTTCTCTCCATCATCAGTGCTTCCATCTCCTTCTGATACTCTTTCAGGTTCCGAGTCTTTGGCCCCTTGATTGGTCGAGCCCCACTGAGGCTCTAAGCATGCACATAAGAGTTACTTCATCTCGGCAAGAGTCCTGCCAAGCTTGTATACTAAGCTGCGCATGCATAGCACAGTATACAGTGGTAGAAATATGTGATGACCGTCAAGGAGAAACATCTATGAGAGACCTACGCAGTCTTTTCTGACATAAAATGCTTGCCCATCATCCCTTTTGACAATTTAGGCTTCACTTCCACTTTAAAGCTTGGAAACTATCAGATCTTTGGTTTTATATGTATCCTCATGATCTCATATGTAAACTATACTTCCTTAAGTATGAACTCTTACTTACTGTATATGTTAATAGCAATAGATAGTTGTATATAGAAAATGCCTCTCACAGCTCAGTTCTGGCTCAAATCCAAAGTGCCCATTAATATAGTGCAGACAGTCCTGGCTCACCACTTATCCCATCCTTTAAAATAATTATTACAGTTCTCAAGTAACATTAAACCTGTTAAAGGACTTCCTGGTAGGAATCATCGGTTTATAACCAACATGCTTTTCAAAGATATTGAGACTAACTCATTCCTAGAGTATTAACCCAGATTCTGAACGTATTGTCCTTTGAGCTGACCTTGTGCTTCTCAGAAGATTAAATCATCATCATATATTTTATCCTTACTTATGAGCGGTACGATATTCCAGTGATATGCTGGCTTGTGTTGGGAGAAGTTAATCCCTGGCATATAAACACAATGATGAGGGATGTATAATCTTAATGTGCATTTTTTTTTCAGAGAGAACCTAAATCATGTGTTTTTCATGAATGAGTCATGTGCTGGAGTGTCTTATCGACGTGAAGTTTACACTAGTGTTTCCTGTCAATGTCAACAATGATATAAACAAACATTGTTTCCTTTTTCATTTGTGTAAACGTTCCAGATTTCTCCATGATAATATCAGGGGAGGTAAGGTTGCATAATGTTGCCAGTTTGTTTTAGAGAGCACTGTAATGTAAGCGGCTTGTTGAGTATAAGCAGAACATATAGACATGTACGTTTGTCTATGTTGTCACGAGGACAACAGGAGCATACTCACTCTTCTCGTATGAATCCCACACTTGTTGCTGCCAGGTGCTATTCATCAAAACATGTAAAGTAACAGACAAAGTGAACTGAATAAAACAGTCAATATTAACCCAATTACTCTCTTAGCATAATAGTGGATGCAGAGGCACTCCCTCTATATGAGAACTTACCACTCTTGGCTATCTTTTTTCACACCTACAGATTGGTTGTGTTTATAATTTTTTTTGCCTTGGATCTAATCCAGGGGTAGGCAACCTCAGCACCCCAGCTTTGGTAAGATTACAAATTCCATCATTCCTATGCGATGCCTGTGGCTGTTTTGCAATGCCTCATGGGATTTGTACTTTTGTGACACCTAGGGGTTGATTTACTAACCTCACAAACACGCCATGCAAAAACACGCCGACTGATCGCGCGCGTATACGCTTGGCGCGGAAGCGTATGCAGGTTAT
>NW_017306913.1:0-6920 GCF_000935625.1 Nanorana parkeri
GCAGCGGCGAGCGTGAGGTGGGGAAGAGGTGTGGCGCGCAGTGTGTATGGAGCCGTGAACAGGGCCAACTGATCGGAAGCCGATTAATCGATTATTGAAAAAGTTGACAACTTTTTCAATAATCGATTATAATCGATTATGTCGATTAGTTGTTGCAGCCCTAAAATATAACATTGAAAGTATTTTGTTACATTTATTTAAATAAGTGCTGATCCTGATAGAACTCCAGTGAGCCGATAATTTCCTGTGCTCTCTGTCTGTGTTGCACTCCTATCAGTTACATTGTTCCCAACCATCTCTGAGGACTACAGAACCCTTACTTCCTAGGTCAGTGATGGCGAACCTTTTTGAGCCGGAGTGCCCAAACTGGATCACTAAACCAACTTGTGTATCTCAAAGTGCCAACCCTTCAATTAGACCTGAATATTCTCAGGGGGGCTCTGCAGTTCTGAGGTGATCTGTACGGGCTCTCAGGGGGCTGTGCAGCTCTCAGACGGTCTAATATGGCTTTTGGGTGGGCTCTGTGGTCCCTCTGGTGGTATGTATGGGCTCTCTGGGGGGGCTGTGCGGCTCTCTGGGGGGCTATAAGGGTTTTCAGGTGGGCTCTCAGGTGGTCTGTTTGGGCTCTCTGGGGGGCTGTGCGGGCTCTCAGGGGGGCAGTGTGGCTCTCGGGTGGTCTATAAGGGCTTTCAGGTGGTTTATATGGGCTCTCTGTGGGGCTATTCTGCATTGCTGTATAATTATCATACAGCAATGCAGAATACCACCAGCTATGCGGGACTACAAGTCCCAGCAATACATTATAATGAAAGTAAGCACTACACAGCAGAGGCATAACTAGAAACCTAGTCTTCCACGCAGCAGCCAGCAGAGGGGGCCCTACGTGCCCACTCTGGCACGCGTGCCATAGGTTCGCCACCGCTGTCCTAGGTTATGGAGAAGATTAGAGGGGAGGTTATTGTGTAATCCCAACATGCCTTCTCTCCTAAGATGACAATGCTGCTCCTCCATAGATGCAGTACGATCTGACCGAACCCTTATACACTCAACTTTACCAAACCTTTGTACTCATCATACTTCATTTATACCCTTGGCTCTCAACTCGTTAATCAGAGTCCTGTGCGTATAAAGCACTGTACCATGCAATTGCACCTACCACGCGTTCTGGTTTGGGAGGTTGTCACATTGCCGTTCATTTGAATGGCACCCCCAAATGCACCTCCCATCCACAGTTCTGTGGCCGGCACCGGAACGCACTACTGCGACTTGGGTCACAACTTAATGACCAACTTCAAATGTGGGTCCTGAGGTTACACAGGTTGAGAACCACTGATTTATACTATCAATCTGCATCCAATCAGACAGGCCCTTGCACTACATAGTTGCTGGTAGATCTAAAGAGATTGTACAATCCGATTTGAATGTATCCGGTGAGCTTTAGATTTTGTTTCTCCAAACCAGAAGTTAAAAAAAAAAAAAAGTTCAGTAATTCTTCATAAACTCTATAAATGTAAATATTCTTAGTGATCTGCGTTACGAGTTGAGCCCCCCAAAACGTGCACAGACAGACATTCTTTGCAACCAGAATGATCAACTTCACACAACTCTAAATCTTTTGCGGACTGATCTGTTAGAAGAAAGATTTCAGTTTCAGCAGAGAACCAGTAATAGCAGCAAAGCCAGGCGTTCCTGCTGCATGCCGATACTTTTCTGGGTGAAAAGTGCATAGTGAACTTTTTATGCAGCTCACATACGGTAAATAGAGACTTAGCTGGGCAAACTATAATTAGACTTTTCTAAATAGCCTTTTTGCGTACACAGCAGTCTTGTGAAAATGACCACATGAAAATCCACACATTACAAAGAATGCCAAGAAACTAATAGATTCAGTGGACGTGATTGAGCAATGTGTAGCAAGACTGTTCAACCATAAATATTTGTAACCAATGAGACAAGCATGAATTAGGCCAGGGACAGACAAATCTCAGATACTAAAGGCTACATTTTTTTTGTAGCAATATGTACCGCTTATATAAAGACTTACAGTGTATACTGCTTCTTCATACTGCAAACTTTCCTTACCCCTAATTAAACTTGTACCCGAGTGCTGGCCCTGCCTTCTGGTTTCTTCCCTTGCAGGGTCCTATAGAGGCATCCCTTTGTGTGTTTACTCCCAGGATCGGACTACATTGGGACATGCTGACGCTGCCTGCACCTACACACCATGAGACGACTACATTAAAAAAACAAAAAGAGAGACACAGGGCACATATGTGCTGGTGGATAGC
This sequence comes from Nanorana parkeri, assembly GCF_000935625.1. NCBI lineage: Eukaryota > Metazoa > Chordata > Amphibia > Anura > Dicroglossidae > Nanorana > Nanorana parkeri. The sequence continues at coordinate 2,289 of NW_017306913.1, forward strand.
ATGATGAGAACAGTAGTCTTGCGGAAAAAAATCAGGAGAATAGTAACATTATGTGTGCTTCCTATTCAACAGGAAGTTCGGGGAAGCGGCGCACAGAAATAACATGATGCAAGAGTATACTGAGAAGACAGTAAGGCCCTATTCACACTGATCTGCAGCAGGTGGGAGGCTGTTCGCATGTAAAAGTGCACAGGCTTTCATTACCAATGGACAAATCACAGAAGGGCACAAATAGTCTGCGTCTAGGGCTGCAACAACTAATCGACATAATCGATTATAATCGATTATTGAAAAAGTTGTCAACTTTTTCAATAATCGATTAATCGGCTTCCAATCAGTTGTCCCTGTTCAGAGCTCCACGCGCTGTGCGCAGCAACCTCCTCCTCACGCTCGCCACTGCCAGACCCGCTAGCATCCACGTTCCACACGCCGCACCTCCTCCCTTCCTCACATTTCCTGCCCATCCACATCCACGATCGGCACAGGGACGCGGGGAGATGTAGTAAGGAGGAGCAGGTGTGGGGGGATGACAATCGCCGATAGACAGGTCCGATCTCAGAAGCAAGTTGCTGGAAGACTGCACTTTCCCACACATGGTGCTCTATAATGTATTGCTGGGATTTGTATTTCTCTATAGCTGATGGTACATTGTGCTGTATATTCTACATGGGAATACAAATCCCAGCAATACATTATACAATGTATGTATAATGTATTGCTGGGATTTGTTGTACTCCTCTATAGCTGGTGATATTCTGCATTGCGCTGTATAGAGGACTACAAGTCCCAGCAATAATACATTATACAGTGCAATGCAGAATAACACCAGCTATAGAGGAGTACAACAAATCCCAGCAATAATACATTATAAAGTGGTACAATGCTAAATACCACTAGCTATAGAGGACTACAAAACCCAGCAATAGTACATTATACAGCGCAATGCAGAATGCCGCCAGCTATAATGTACTATTTTGTGGGATTTGTTGTATTCCTCTATAGCTGGTGGTATTCTGCATTGCGCTGTATAATGTACTATTGCTGGGTTTTGTAGTCCTCTATAGCCGGTGCCATTCTGCATTCATTGCTGTATAATTTTACACTTTCCATTTAACTATATTGCACACCACACTATCTTTTTTCTTTTTTACTTCCACCGCTCCAAGCTTGCTCCTGTGATGGACTACAACCTCAATACAAACTAGTAGTCCCATCACTGGAGCCATTTTTTAAACGTTATTTTATTGTTTATCTGATTAATCGAACTTAATAATCGGCTAACTAATCGATTTTGAAAATAATCGTTAGCTGCAGCTCTATCTGCGTCCAGGAGCAGCCGTTTGCAGGTGTGATTGGGGCCCAAGTGTTTAAAGCAGAACTTCACCCTCCTATCCTTTACAGCCAAGGAAGATGCCATCCTACCTATCTGGATTGCAGGTGCCATGGTACTACACAAGTGTGCAGTCAGGACACCAGCCATTAAAGGGTTTGAAAGTTCAGTTGAGAGCTGAAATAAGCACACCAGCAACCTTGAAAGGTATAAGCAGAGGCATGCCTTGGAAGTAAGAATTTTGGGGAAAAAAATACAAATTAAAAAAAAAGGGTTTTTAGGACTACTTCAAATGTGAGCAATTTCTGTAAAAATGAATGGAAGCAAGTCAACTTGTGCTTTACCCATGCAGGGCAACAGGTTCACTTTACAGACAATCCCACCTGCAGATTACCTTCTCTTCGCTCAGTCACTGTTCCATTTGAACAACAAGCATAAAAGAAAATATGGGGTACTTCCAAGTATTGAGGATATGGTGATTCACATCGCCATCTTCCACAGGATACCACTGATGAAAATAGCCACCAAGAGACCCGGTTCTGTCACATGGCGAGGGGGAGAGAATCCTCATATCTGTGCAAGCTCCAAAGAATGATATGGAACTCATGCGGGGCCAACTCTTTTCACCCGACAGGTGAACAACCTGTACAACCCATTTGACAATGACATAAATAGCTGACATTATGTAAAGATGAAAAGGTGTTAAACAAAACAAAGTAAAATTCCAGCAGAAACGTTTGTTTTCTACTTTTGGATAGAGAAAGGAAGGCTTAGAACCTCTCTCAGGTATTTCTTATGATCCATGTCCTGTTCGGGAGGTCAATCCTTGTTTTTTTGTCCTGGGGCCTATTGAAACCAGAAGAAAAAGTGTGGACGGGAACATTTTTCAATCTTTACAGTTGTCCGTGCAAGATTCCAATGGGAACACTGGTTCCTGCAAAAAGTAGAGGTGATATCTTCCAATGGAATCACTTGTCCGTGCAACAACCATAGAGGTGATATCTTCCAATGGGATCACTTGTTCCTGCAACAACCATAGAGGTGATATGTTCCAATGGGATCACTTGTTCCTGCAACAACCATAGAGGTGATATGTTCCAATGGGATCACTTGTCCGTGCAACAACTGTAGATGTGATATCTTCCAATGGGATTACTTGTCCGTGCAACAACCATAGAGGTGATATCTTCTAATGGTATCACTTGTCCGTGCAACAACCATAGAGGTGATATCTTCCAATGGGATCACTTGTTCCTGCAACAACCATAGAGGTGATATGTTCCAATGGGATCACTTGTTCCTGCAACAACCATAGAGGTGATATGTTCCAATGGGATCACTTGTCCGTGCAACAACCATAGAGGTGATATCTTCCAATGGGATCACTTGTTCCTGCAACAACCATAGAGGTGATATGTTCCAATGGGATCACTTGTCCGTGCAACAACTGTAGATGTGATATCTTCCAATGGGATTACTTGTCCGTGCAACAACCATAGAGGTGATATCTTCTAATGGTATCACTTGTTCGTGCAACAACCATAGAGGTCATATCTTCCAATGTAATCACTTGTTCCTGCAACAACCGTAGAGGTGATATCTTCTAATGGTATCACTTGTTCGTGCAACAACCATAGAGGTGATATCTTCTAATGGGATCACTTGTCCCTGCAACAACCGTAGAGGTGATATCTTCAAATGGTATAATTTGTCCCTGCAACAACCGTAGAGGTGATATCTTCCAAATGGTATCACTTGTCCGTGCAACAACCATAGAGGTGATATCTTCTAATGGGATCACTTGTCCCTGCAACAACTGTAGAGGTGATATCTTCCAATGGTAGAATTTGTCCCTGCAACAACCATAGAGGTGATATCTTCCAGTGGGATCACTTGTCCGTGCAACAACCATAGAGGTGATATCTTCCAATGGAATCACTTGTTCCTGACACAACCATAGAGGTGATATCTTCCAATGGGATCACTTGTCCCTGCAACAACCGTAGAGGCGATATCTTCCAGTGGGATCACTTGTCCGTGCAACAACCATAGGAGGTGCTATCTTCCAATGAGATCACGTGTCCCTGTGACAACTGTCAGGAGGATGGATTTCTCCTTATCCAGAATATTAGGAAGTGATGGAATCAGTCAGGACGGTGAATCCAAGATAATGCAAAAATGTATTCTTCGAGCACTTGAAACTTTTAATTTCGGGACAGTTCTATATGATTTATTCACACGTGTATACATGCCATTTTATAAGACCATCAAGCTCACCAAAATTATATGTCCCTAACATAAAATTTACATTTTTTTCAAGCTCAGGATTTTAGCACACAAAGTAAGAAAAACCACACAAACATTTTCTTCTATGTGTGCAGTCTTCCACCTACAAAAGTTCCCTTAAAAGAAAACCTGTGAAGTATGAGCACTTCGAAACACAAGCCGCTAATTACGAGATTACGTTTTACAGGAAATGAGACATAATTACCTTGACTGGCATATTTTGTTTGCTCAGTGACATCGCACTTTAATTTTCTATAGTACAGTACCTTGCATACAATATTACATGACCAGAACAAGACTTCTGGTGTTATGGTATGTTGTGTCAGAACAAAGCACCTTTAATCTACTGGCAAGTCTGCCTTTGTTTTCACAGCAAGAGTTTAAAAGTTCAGGACACAATAGGTGGAATGCATGCATAGCGCTGTGCTGTCACTAGTGGCGGAGGTATCGGCAGGCTAGAGCCAAATACTCTCGCTTCATGGGTACAAGTAGGCAAAAATCATGTACATAACAGCAGTGCAATGACTCTAAAACACAGCAGAGCATTAAAATACAGACCTGCTGTACATTGTTTTTACCCACGCATGGGATGGGTTTCTGCTTATTTTGGAAAGGCTCATATGCATGTTTCCCTAAAGCTTTCTCAAGTAGTGAAGGATTGGAATCTATGACAGGATTTTATGGCGTCCCCATCAAGGAGGTATTTTCTTATTGCTTCTTGTCCTAGACACACAAGAGAAAGCAGGTATAAGGGTCTGTCTTGACAGGTTTTGGACTTGTGTTGATGGCATCAGTTTGAGATGCTTCTGAGATCATTCAGAATTCATTGCCAAGTGCATGTGACCTGCAGTTGACCTTCTGCTGACTTGCTTTAAATGGAATTGGCAACCCCATAGACTTGCATGGCAATTCAATCAGCTTATAGTATAACTGTTCAGCAGACTGTCCCCTTTAAATTAATAGCTGTCATCAGCGGCTCACAAGCCGCTGATGACTGCTATTATCAAAAATACCGG
>NW_017306913.1:6965-60068 GCF_000935625.1 Nanorana parkeri
TATATGATTGGGCTTGCTGCGTACGTAACGCCCTGGCTAGTGGCCTGCCACATTTGTCGCCCAGTTCATAGAAAACTCGTTTACACCTAGATAGTATACTCCTAGCCTTACCTAAGCACAGGGACAACAGTTGTTCCCGAAGTCCCGTTAGTTCCCCGAGGACAGACCTGGCCAGTGACTTTTTGTGGACCGATTCCAGGCGGGCTATGTTCGCTAACAGGGCTTCCACCTTGGCCAACCTCTGTTTTTTGAGTCGTGCTCCCTGTTTAATAAAGGTACCCCTGATGTACGCCTTATGGGCCTCCCAGAGGATCATGGGATCACATTCCTCAGTGTCATTGCAAGCGAAGTAAGTGGCCAGGTCAGCTTTAATCTCCTCTACCAGGATGGGGTCATGCAGGATAGAATCATTTAGGCGCCAATTCCATGCCCTCCGCTCCTGCGGCTGCAGGGCAAGGGTCAAAGAAATCGGGGCATGGTCTGATAGTGCAATTACTCCTCTCACCGCTTGCAGGTCCCTGATAAGTCTATCCGGGAGTACGAATCATGCGGGTTGGAATAGAATGTGTAGTCACGGTCTTTAGGGTACAGTGTGCGCCATATATATACACTAATTGGAAGTGCCGCAGACATTTTTTGACCCTCCGGAGAGCAGAGAAGGAGAGGTGTGAAGCTGATCTTGAGCTATCCAGAGTAGGGTCTAGGGCCATATTGAAATCCCCACCTAGTACTAGGACTCCCTCCGTGAATTCCCCCAGCTGCTCCAGGGTGGACTCCAAAAAAGGTATCTGACCTACGTTAGGCAAGTATACGTTTGCGAACGTGCATAAAGTAGGACCCATGCTGCCCTTCACAAAAAGGAATCTGCCATCTGGACTATGTTGCATGTCTATGTACTTCCACTGTGCGGTCCTATGCAGTACAATGCTCACTCCCTTGCATTTACCATCCGGGGAGCCACAGTGGAAGGCATGTGGAAAGTGTTGGTTCTGAAATCTGGGAATATTAGTGGCCTTGAAGTGCGTTTCTTGGACAAAGCCTACCTGGGCCTTCAGGCGTTGGAGTTCGTTGAGAACGGCAGTTCTACTCTCCGGAATGTTCAGACCCTTGACATTCCAGGACACCACGGTACAGGACACTGGAGGCATCCTCACTGTCGGCTGGAGCTCAGGAAGGGGGAGAGTCCCTCTAGGAAAGAGGTGAGAAGAAAAGAAAAGAAAAAAAAAGGGGGGGGGGACAGGAGAGAGAAGAAGGGGGGAGCAGGGTTTAGGGGAGAGTTGTTAAGCGAGAGGTTGGGCCAGTCACCGAATGCTAGAGGGTCGGTGGCCGACACGGGGACGACAGGAGATAGGGGAAGACAATACTGTAGACAATTTAACAAGCAACAATCTAAAGGGGTAACTACCCCTGAATTCACCCCTGAATTCACCCGCCCAAAGGACCAGATCCCCTAGGCGGGATGACCTATGTGGGAGTGTGGCTGATCAAAGCGGGGTCCCACTCAACGCCCCCGCTCCGCACCAGGACATTAGTGAGTGGAAAGACCACTCTTAGCAATATCTCAGAGTGATAAGCACCTACAATTTAGACCTCTGACATATGATCGTGGTTGGTGAGTGAAAGAGGTCATAGTTAAACAAAATATTGAGCATATAACCAGAACATATCAATAGGGAGGAATCCACCCCGCCCTCCCGAGCAACACTCTCGGCCCGCTGCCCAGAATTCCTCGGTACTCAAGGCAGTAGTCTTCGGACCCCGATTGGCGCCCACGGAGGGGACGAGGGACCCGAGGCCCTCCCAAACCAGGCATATGTTTCAAACCAGCTCTAAAACTCTTAATATTAGTCAGCCAGATGCTCGACAGACTACCGGTTCACCCATGCAGTAAGTGAGCGCTCCACACTGCCAGGGGGTAGGCAGCGTTCCAGTGACAGAAGGACCCTTGTGTTCTCCGCTGTCAAAACAGATCCCTGCAGTCATTCAGGCAAAATCCCTGTGTTCTATGCTGTCCTTCTCGGTTGCCCATAACCCCCCCCGGCAGGGGTAAACACCCAACTGGACCCGCTTGTCAAATGGCATGTGTGAGTTCACCTGTTGTCGTGGCTGTATCCTGGGGCCCGTTAGGGTTCGCTGGTGTTCCCCCGGGAGGAGGACCTCCGTCGGGGTTGTCGCTGCTGTGGCCGTTGAGGCCGGACGAGGCGATCCGGGCGAATTTGTTGTCTAGCAGAGCCCCCAGGTAGATGCTGTAGCCAGTTCGGGATCGGGAAGGGCTCCATTTCCAGGAACTCAAACATTGCGGGTATATCATCTTTTTATTCTACCGGGCCTGCGCTTTCAGAAAATATATGGTTTGGGGGGTCTTTTACAAACGCTAGCAACGCAGCAGTTGAAAATCAAATCAATAGGAAAAAATTGCAGAAAATGCAAAAATGGCTTGGCCAGCTGATTTGAAAAATGTTCGAGGGCTTGGCAGCGAAAGGGTTAATAGAGCGGGGGTTGTTGTTACCCAACTGGAACACAGATGACACTTCTTTTTTTGTTGTAAATGTTTTTATTGAATTTTCAAAAAGTTAACATGCATAAATGTTGTTACAATTTCAGGTTTCAGTCAGGCAAATGTACATCAAAACAAACAGCGACACGGCCTTCTGGCCGGGAGATATAGTGGGGAGGGAGGAAGAAAAAAAAAAAAAAGGGGGACAACGAGCAGTACAAACAAGTGTTCACAGAGTATAAATGTCGGTCATGCGTGTTCCTCTTGGTGACCTGAGTCACTCATAACAGGAGAAGTGCAGTGACAAGGTGCATGTGAGTGAGGTTGCCTTGAGGTTACTTTAAAGGTCGTGGAAGCGCCGAGTCGCATGCCATGTGCATTGTCTATCTGTGAGTATGTCTATGACACCCGGAATTCGGGGTAGAGGGAGTTCGTTGAGCAAAGAATAGGCACAGATGACACTTCTAACCAACCCTGAAACTAGAAAAAGAAAACCGCTTTGGCTGGAATTGTACCTTAAAGTAAATGTAAACCCCAACTAAGTGATATTTAGCTTGCAATAGCACTGTGAATTAAACAATTGCCATTTTATTTTTATAGCACACTTTTTTCATATTAGCATAGTCTGTGCTGCCGATCTTCTTGCAGACTCGTACTGTATGGGCTCCATGGCATTTCCCAGGGTGGCTATCCTAATGATGACAACAGTGGACCATGCGTGTACAATGTGCAATGGTATGGCGGCTTGTAGTCACCACTGAAAAAAGTGACAGGCTGACCACAAAGAAAAAAACAAAATTGTGAGAGAGGGTTGTCACTCCATAACAAAAAAAATTGAATGAAAACAAAGGACCTTCATGACAGAATCACCAGGAATTACTTTTTAGTGATACTTTATGTACTATGGGTGTACTAAAAATGGGTAAACATAAAGGGAACAGGAGGGAATAGATATACGAGAGCTGCTACAGACTACTCTTTCTTTAAATTGGAAATTCACCCTAAAACTACTCAATGAATGCTAAACAGCCATATATCATACATGTACCTTGATAAATGTATAGTCCCATGTTCAGATTGCAGAACCAATCCACCTTTGAACCTGTCAGCTATTATCATGGTGTTCCTCAGTCACCCTTACACTTTATACGTCCTGCGATTGTCAGGATAAGGGTCATCATACACGTTACAATCTGACCATACAATCAACTTTAGATCTACCAAATGTAGTGTGGAGGACCTACCTAAACTATTTAATCAATTTATAGCCAATCAGGCAGCTTCTTGTACTAGTTACTTGTTGGTAGATCTAAAGCAGATTGTACAATGGAAGTGTAACGTGTGTGGTGAGCTGTGGGGTCAAGAGGAAGCACTTCCTAGTCAGCAAATAAGCCGCCCCAAGTCTGTTATAGGTGATGGGCGTTCATTTCAGTCACTGAAACTATGACATCATGTGCCAGCCTACAGCTTTGCAAGCGCAATAAAAACCTGATCACAGACTCAATTACAGAATGCGGTAATACACAGATAATGCACAAATCTAGAATCTAGAATGTGTGGGGGTGTCATTGTTATTTCTCTGCATGGATGCACACTCGTAATTTGACGTGTTTACTGTAGTAGTGAATTTTTACTTTAATTGCAGGCAGAAGGGATGTCATCTGGATTCTGGCATTTTAAAGCCCAAAAGAAGTCTCACACCTTTTCTTTTATAGTCCAATAGTAATTGTTTCCCATCATTACTTATAAATGCCTTAAAATAAATTTTTTTCTCATTGGACATAAGCTTCATGCACTGGTGTTCTATGCTGGCATAGCTGAGTAATGGTCACACCCCTCATCACAAGTGTTCTCACACATTACAGAAGAAGAGAGGGGGGCATGTCCAACCAGGTCTATTAGATCACAGAATGCAGTGGTGTTCTATGCTGGCATAGCTGAGTAATGATCACACCCCTCATCACAAGTGTTCTCACACATTACAGAAGGAGAGGGGGCATGTCCAACCAGGTCTATTAGATTACAGAATGCACTGGTGCTCTATGCTGGCATAGCTGTAATGGTCACACCCCTCATCACAAGTGTTCTCACACATTACAGAAGAAGAGAGGGGGCGTGCCCAACCAGGTTTATTAGATTACGGAATGCAGTGTGTAATATGCCCAGGTGCCTACTGGACTGCCCATTCATATTTAGACACCCTGCACAACTGCTGAAGGGTAAATAAGAAAGTATGTTAATACTATGTCTATGTGACTGCATATCTATATCTGTGAATTCAGCTGGGCTTTAACCAAAACCATCAACCAACACTATCAAAATTGCTTGATTTAACTTGAGTTTTATGGGATTTTTCATGTACCCTTTAAAGAAATGTGCAACCATCTTTATAGGCGAGGCTGCTTGTAAAGCTTCCTGTAGACCGCAGTGCTCCTCCACTGCAGCTCCAGGTCACATGACCAATAAATGGAGTGCTGTGAGATCTGTTACAGCTATAAAAACATAATATACTATATATTCTCGCCTATAAAACTCTCCTCTCCCAGTGCCTACCAGATCGGTTGGAGTAGACCTAACTTTAAAATTCAGGTCGGCTTCAGCTGCCCCCAACCCCTGTGAAAGCCCTTGGCGGCCAGAAGTGCTTTTCTCTGTGTGCTGGAAGGACATGCTGGCACATTTAGCTCTGCAAGAGCTGGAGAGCCAGATGCTACCTTTGCCTGGTTAAAGGCTAAAAATGTGAAATTCCTTCTATATCTTCCAATATTACTCAAACTAAAGCATTCATCAAATCTGCAGAATGGCGTGTGGAATTGCCTTCTATGGAAATGCTGAAGATTTCAGCCGTATTTCAAGTATTGTGACACAGCCTGGAAGAGCAATTTGTTTATCTGAGTTGTCGGCTTGCCTGCATATTTGAGAACGGCAGGAAATGACATCTCAGCAACATTATTATTATCGTTAATGATTTATATGGCACCTTATCACCTGGATGACTGTACAACAAAGTTTTACATACAACGGGGAGTAAGGTGGATAACAAATACGTAAAATATTTCCAATGACATCATACAGCTGCATAGCAAAACATATACAATAACAAATAACTATACAACAGACGAGAAAGAACTTCCTGTATGAGCATGCAATCTAAAGGATAAAAGGCGTGCTGCATGCTTGTTCCAGGTCAGTGACACAGTACTGAAGTCAGCGACTGCCAAGCAACAAGCATTTTCAGGGTGGTGGTGAACAACTGTAGTGCCCATAATCCTATAGAGTCAATATAACCTACTGCTATACATCTATCTAGGGATGCACCGATACCAAGTACTGTACTCGGTACAAGTACATGTGCAGATACTTTTCCAGCTCCAAGACTAGACTGGAGAAAAATTAAAAAGTTAGGGGGCAGCTGTCATTTGTAAGAAGCACACGGAGCTCCTGGGATTTGTACATCTGTTTTAATGTACGATTTGGTTTTTATAAACATATATAAAGAGATGCACCGAAACCATATTTGGAAGTACAGATACTCGTCCAAATACTCAGATACAAGTACTGATACATTTTTGTTTATTGTCAAGTGACAGTTTTTCTAAATCAATACATACTAATGATTTCAGGACAGTGGTGGAGCCTGGTAGTTCTCATGAAAATGCCAAGTATAGGCACTGGTACTCGAAAAGTATCGGTGCATCCCTACATCTATCCTTCACACTGCAGTGATGTCAGTGATTCCTGGTAAGGTGATTCATTTTATTCTCAAAAACAATAACTACGGCCCATTCACAATGAATCGGCTGCCCTAAGTCAAAGCGGCCTTACAAAATGGTTACATTAGGTAGCGGCCAGATGTGAGAGGGTATAATCCAAATGTAAACAGCTTATATGTATGCCTATGGTGGAGAGACACTGAACAGCAGACAACCTAACACTGGGGGACTGCCAAATCTATCCAACCTTCCCCATCACTAGTTCCCCCAAGAAATGTCTACTGCCACTGTCTGCCGTGGTTTGCAGTTCTCCACAGACATAAGTACTGTCTGCCCATGCAACCAAAATTGTTCCATATAATTATTCATCTCATCTCCATGAGAGGATACAGAAACACATGTGGGAAGTGGTTTTTGTTGCAACAGGGAAACTCACATACCCAAAAGGAAGACCCACAAACTAAAGACTCATCATATAAAATCATAATATAGTACAAAAAACAATGATCATGGTGCGAGGCACAATAACCCGAATGTGGAGGAAGACCGGATGAAGATGGAAGCGACAGAGGGGTGCAACAGCACAGCACTGGAGGAGACCACTTACAAGGTAAGTCGGCCATATTGTGCATACTAGCGCATTATAGCAAACATCTCCGGAGGGTTTTTTCTTGTCCACACTTTACTTCTGCTTTAACAGATCTGTATGTGTCAGTGGTGGTGCTGGGGGGGGGGCAACTGTATATAAGCTGCTGGGTGTTTGTCAAAGCAGTGCATCATAAACAAATGCCATTTTGTTGCATGCCAGTGCTACTAAACACATGCAGCCGCTTCCTGTCTGTATAAATGCACTCCAACGCTGGCTGCATGACATTTCTCAGGGCGGGTTTCCTTATAGTGACAAAAGTGAAAAATGTTTGTGCAATGTATGTGGAATCCATAGGAAAATGCACAATGAGCTTCATGGCGAGATCACCAGCTATAATGTGAAAACTGAAGATTTTAAAATATAAAAACTTACTTTTCAAGCTACTGTAAGATAAGATTATATTAGATTTTAGTGACTGCAGCAGCCATATTGGTTGCGTCTTGCTGATCCTCTCACCTCCCTGCAGGTCTCCCAGACAAGGCCCATCTTCTGTGTTGTAAATTGAACTGATATCCCTGGTACTCGGAGGCCATATGATCTTATGGGTTTTGGGTTTTATTTATGGCACGAAAGATGTGAATTTGAATACGTTCACTTAAAATAAGGTTGACTCTACCTCTGTGGTGTCTAGGGACACCTATTCATGCTGCTGGTTCATTTGCAGCATAGCGTTCTGTATTTTATAAGTGGCTTTGCCTAAATCGCAGCTTATTCTACACAAAATCCAGCTCCGCATATTTCATTAGGACAATTAAACTGAAGCTCTTTACATATTTTAAAGCACTGAGTGCTTTATAGAGGCTTTACAGGAAAGATCATGAAAAGAAGCTCTAGGAGTTGTGAAAGGTAAAGCAAGGGAAGTACAAACCCCCGACCTTCAGAAGCACCTATTTTCAGCACACCTACCCCGGAAGTATGTGTGGCCCTTGCATGCTTTGAGGTTTATAGCAAGGCACACCCAGTAATCCGGGACTTGGAGAGAAGTGCCCTGACTTTTACATGAATAGCAATGTCGTGAGTCACCAAGTCACAACATTACACATTGTAAACACAGCCACATGTAAAGCAGTGAATTCGGTCACAGTATACATTGAATAATGCAACAAGGCCACGATGTACCTGTAAGTATCCATTTTAACCCTTTATTTCCTGTGTGCTCTGAAAGACCCCACAAGCCTATGTGCACTCAATACAAAAAGTGCTTTGTTAATTGTCTAAGCCGCGCTCCCCATTCCACAGTCCAATGTGATTGTGACTACATCTTGTATTTGACTTTTAAAGAGACATTCCAAGCAACCAGAAAAAAAAATCAGTGATATCATCCAGCAAATCACTGCAAAAAATTATAAAGATACCCTAATTTGAGTTCTTTGTAACCTACTGCGGCCGGTACCTCACAGGGTCAGTGGAATATACTTCCTGAACCCAATGGGGGGAAATTTATCAAAATTGGAGCAGACAGAATAAGAAGCAGTTGCCTATGGTGACCAATCAGCTTCACTCTTCACTTAGTTCAGTTAAACTTTGAAAATAAAAGATAGATGCTGATTGGTAACTATTGGCAACTGCTTCAGTTTTAATAAATTCTCCTCCATGCTCACAACTTCCTGAAGTAACCCTTGGCCGAGCACCCATAATCAAATAAAAGGCGGTGCCTATATTGCAGGAGAAGTAGAAGAGGTTTTTTTTATGCAAACACTGAAATTGCAAGATAAAACCGCGTGCACCCCTACAAAACTGTGCGTCTTGTAGCTTTCTTAAATGTTTTCCCAGTGATGCGCATGAATGGAGACGGGACCTAAGACTCTCTATGACCTCTTGGCTTGATCACCATTTGCTGCACAGCTCAAAAGGTCATAGACCTCCAATACTTCCCTCCCATTATGTCATCATGTTCCCACATTTGCATGAGGGCACATAATATGGCTCCTTCCAGTTCCGCCCTATGTCCGGCATTCTCATTCAATTGGCAGCTAAGAAACAAGTGGCTGATGAAAGAGCAGAAAGTGGGAGGATTAGGTTATGGATAGACCCAATTCCAGGCAAAAACAACAGTACTTTTTACAGAGAACTTCCCATGAGGAACAATTACATCACTTCTGAGACATGGTCCCTCTGTATGTGGGAACATAGCCACTCTCTGCTGCTCACTTCCGAGCTGGACTACATTTATATGTGAGGACGCATCCAGCGCCGGCATGTAGAAGCAAAGCAAAAGACTAGTAAACAATACGGATGCATGCCCAGTAGAAGCCACAGGCTCAAGGACAGCTTAGATTTGCAGGTTGGGGAGAGCGTGTGACCACAATATGCGTGTGCTGCTTGCCACACACAGGTTGGAATTTAGGGGAAAGGAGTCTGCCGGGGAAAAGGGGGGGGGGGGCACATGGAGATACATTTTATATTGCCCCCAAAAAAAGCAATGTGTAACTTATTGGCACATTCTTTTATTTGGCAGTGGTTTATTACAGTGGGCCGGATGCAGACTTTATATTCACAAGAAGAGTTTAGTGATACTTTTATGGCTCTTGCACAAGGCCCAAGAGGGCCATACAGAACACGTCCCAGTGTATTGATCTTCCTGGGAGTGACAGGTTTACTGTACAGTAGCGTGCAGTCGTCCTGTAGAAAATCAATGACAGACTGGCTGAAGATATGGTTATATGGGTATGCACGCAAAATCCACTGCTCACATGCGCACCGGGACTTATGCACTGCACCAACACAGGGGGTCTGAAACAGCATCTGTATGAATACCTGAACAGTGACTGCATCTAATTGGATGCAGTCACTGTGTGGCTCACAATTTCCCACCTGGCTCCTTCGATTTTGTAATCAAAGTCTGCTTATGCAGGTTCTGACAGGGACACCCACACCTCAAATTCCAGATGATTCAGCAGGAATCGGCTGAAATTTTAGGCTGTACATGGCCAGCAAAAGGACGGTCAGGGCCTTGTGGGAGACCAGGCATCTGCAGACAAATCTGAAAATTACAGAACAACGCAGTTTTCACCAAGAACCAGAGGCAGAAGGAACAGAAAGAAGCACACGAGGCTGGAGTTCTTCTTTAGGCTCCATTCACACCTAGACATTGTGTCGCTCAAAAGGTAAACATGACAAAATGCTCAAGAAATGAAATGCCCATTCATTTCTATGGCCTCTGTTCACACCCGAGCGTTTTGTTGCACAAAGTTTCTCATTGAAGTGTATGGGACCAAAAAGCGCTGTAATCTGCCAAAAAATAGCTCATGTACTTGCCACAGAATGCTTAGGTGTGAACAGGGGCCACAGAAATTAATGGGATTGCTTGTCTTGAGAGTTATGTCACACATAGCTTTGAGTAACAAAATGCCTAGGTGTGAACGGGAACCTAAGGCCCCGTTCACATATAGCGAATTGTCGCGCGATTTCCGCCGCGATATCGCGCATTTTTGCCGCGCGATATCGCGAGAAGTCGCCGGCCAATGTTATTCAATGGAGCTGTCTTAACTCCATGTCGCTCGTCGCGGTCGCAAGTCGCTTCTACCGGACCCTTTTTTCGGCGGATTTTGCGCGATTTTACTTTTTTTCTATGGAGCCCGACGGGGAAGGTCGCGCTACCGTCGCTGGATCGTCGCTGGAACGTCGCCCCGAAAGTCGCGCTATCCCGGCCGTGCGGATCCGCTGCAAAAGGTATGTCGCTATATGTGAACGGGGCCTAAAGCTGACCTGTACCCATATCTTTAAAAATAACAAACACACCTTTAGAGATGTTTAGTAATGACGATCTTCTTCCCCCTCCCTTTTAGATTGTAAGCCCTCAGGGGCAGGGCCCTCCTTACTATCTTGTCTTGAATTGAATTGTATTGTAATCGTAATGTCTCCCTTATATTGTAAAGCGCTGAGCAAACTGTTGGCGCTATATAAATCCTGTATAATAATAATAATAATACTACAAACACATACTTCTAGATAACTGCCAGCTTTGTATTCTCTTTTCTTCCCCAGTCTTCCGACAGTGGCCATGTTTACCAAGGGCAGATTACTAGCTCTCCTTTTACTTCCTGGATTTCTGACATGTGAATGTGACTAAACATGTGACCAGAACATGTGACCATGCACATCATCTCAGGGAAAGAGAAAATGCCTTTCCCTGAGATTACATTCCCAGCAATGCTCTGCAAGTCCTTTTGCCCTTCAAAGCAGGAAGTGAATGCTGTGCAAGTGTAAGTATTTCATAATCACAGCATTTTACACCAGACCAGATTATTATTAATCATCATACATAGGAGGGATGCATTGGTAGAATTAGATTTTTGTGTAAAGGTCCGCTTTAATGACCTTCTGCAGTAGTTCACTGAAGGGTACAAATCAGTTCCCTGCTGCCGAGTTTCTAATGAAAGGGATTTCTAATACTAAAAGCAGCACTAGTAGTAATTTGTTTTTAAGATGCAAGCTATGGGGGCGACAGTCATCCTGACCCCACAAGTCCCGGGCCTTGAACAAGTAAACAAAATGGGAGTTGAGAATGCAGTAACTGCATGCTAATTGTTGGTCTGTGACTCACTATGTAGCAAAGCCAAAATCAGGATGATGGGTTGGAACTATGTCAGCAATGGCAGCACCCTTTTTATTTTTTACATTGTACAACCTATGGAACAGGTGGGGAGAAATGTAAGCCTGGCAGGGTAATAGGTAGAAGATGGCATACAGCCCAAAAAAACATGAGACCGACATGCCTGACTTTATATTCTAAGACTGCTGATCCAGAAGAAACAAAACCCCAGTGAGTCAGATCTCCGTTTATCCTGGGAGGGTGGGGTGGCCCTCACCAAGCAAATGATAAAGAAAACACACCATTCATTGCCTTGTCGAACGAACAGATCTTCACAAGGATAGCCAGCGCAATGTGCACAGAACACCCACAACTGCTAGAATTAAAGCTCTGACAACCTGCGCTCACTGAGCTCTACCCGGGTTGGATCACTTGATATATTACGAAACATTACACTTCGCTGCCAGCTTAGCTCCACAATTGTTCCGTTTTTTTTTCTTCCTGGCAGGATGATTATCACGCCTTCACTAAACACACTGCTAAGAGCTGCAAACTATGCGACTAGAGAAAAATAGCCTGCAATAAAAAAAAAGAAGCGAGCAGCATTGACAGCGCTGAACTTACCAGCACTTCATACAGTGTGCTCAACGTCACCAATCCAACTCACATGAAAGGAATGAACACTATGCGTTGGTGTCTATACGGATTACTTATTAGAAGGGAAACGCTGACTGATGCCATGCTAATCTTTAATCTATGCAAAAAAAAAAAAAAGTACCATAGACACTATAACATAGAAGTTCATTAAAAAAAAGCAGATATAAGCCAAGTTATACACTAGAGAACCATCTGTGGTACCCGCAGCATTGCATTAATTGGTCCCTTGGGTATAATAGTCACAGGCTTAATTCAATAAGCTATAACAAATTAATTATTAACCACGGCAATTGTTATTTTCATCTGGATGACTCATTTAAAGCCGTCAATACTAAAAATTATGGCAAATTCGGGAACACAGGTTTCTATTGCCAGCAGAAGAAAACATGCCAGAGAGTTAGCTATCTGGCTCCTGGGATATGTTCGCCCATTTGACAAACAAAAGGAGTTAATAAAGAGACCCTGTCAACAAAATGTAAACATTTAGGTGAAAAAAATCAAGTATTTTAAAATTACTTGCAATGTTTTCACTTTAAAATTTTTTTTTATTTACAGTGCACCTTTGAACTTGCAAATTTTGGCTACTCCATTTAGAGTCAATTCCATAGCACAGCCCTCTCCCTGAATAGCCCTCTACTCTTCTGGAAGTGTGTAATACCTCTGGTCTGGCCCAGCTCCTCTCTTCACCTCCTTATATAACCTTATATGCAACTTCTAGGAGAGGAATGAAGGGGAATACTATAGAATGACAGCTCTGAGCCCGCTGGGGCTGCCGACATCACATCCAAGATGGTGGCACCAATACCAACATGCATAAGAAAGTTAAAGCACTCCAGGCACAACTTTTGTTTTTCCCTTGTAGTGGGGCTACTCCCGCACTGCAAGGGTTAACTGCTTTTTTTCCGTCTAGGTGCTAAAATAAAAAAAAAGTAATACGCATACGATCCTTTGGCTTGTTCTTAGACTGGTTCTTTCCGCCTTGTCCCCCCTCAGCTGCAGCAGTCCCTGTGTGTGTTATAAAGTGACCACCGCTCCAAGCTCGCTCTCGAGATTGAGACTACAATCTCAATACAAATTATTAATCTAAACGTGAGATTGTAGTCCATCACGGGAGTGAGCTTGGAGCGGTGCTCACTTTATAAAACACACACAGGGACCATACACAGGGACTGCTGCAGCTGAGGGTGGACAAGGCGGGAAGGACCAGTCCAAGAACATGCCAAAAGACCAGTCCAAGAACATGCCAAAAGGATTGTGTGCGTAAACTGTTTTTTTATTTTAGCAACTAGACGAAAACAAGCAGTCAACCCTTGCAGTGCGGGAGTAGCCCCCCTGCAAAAGTAGCCTCCCTCCAGAAGGAAAGACAGTGTCAGCACCAATTCATAGATGATTTGAGGATCTACAGCCGAGCGATGCACAAATAAGATACATCACTAGGTGATGGTACTAACGGTATCTGACATGGACATATATTATGTGGTAAGCACAATGTGCCAATAAGCCAATGTGCAATCAATGAGACATTACTGGATGAAACTGGCAAGATAGAATTGTTTATAAATATATTTTAAAAAAGAATTAAAGAAAAACCAACAAAAAAAAAAACAAAACAAGAGAATAGCTCCAGGTGGATTTTCAACTTCTCACAATGAATCAAAACAAGACAGTCCTCCTCCTTATAATCCACAGCTTGACAATTGAAGCAATAGTCAACCACTTAAGAGGATAAAAGACTAATAACAATCTTTGCAAATAGGTCACTACGTTGCATGGGTGAGTTACGTAAAAGTAGTGAGAGAAAGGTAGGATCCGACAGACTGTTACAATTAGGAGTGGACAAGGCTTTGCCATGAAGAACCTTGCACGATTCTTGTGAATTACCAATCTGGCATTTTGTTTGGATTCCTTACTGAGTAAAACAAAGGAATGGCTGGCAGATCTTCTGTGGACAAATAGTGAACGCATCATGTGCCTGAGTGACAGTAATTCAAGCATATGCATCCAAGAGCCAGCTGTCAGAAGAGCTGAGGGTTCACGCTCAACCTAACAACAAAAGGGAACTTGCATAGTGACCAATCCTACAAAGGGGTTAGATTTCAGGCAATCTGCATAGCTCCATCTACTCAGCCTGCTCTGGAGACCCCCCTCTCGTCTGGCTGACAGAGAGATAAGCCCCACATGCTGCATCTACACAACCCATTCTAATGCCTACATCCACCGGCTGAGATAGGGGCAATAAAATAGATTTTAAAACAACCCTCAATTCCAAAGTTTACAAGACTGAAGTTGGTTATACACCCATAGACATTTTTACAAAAGATGTTGTTTACAATTAACTCTAATAGTTTATGGGGCCAAATGACGATTGTTTTTGACTATGTCAGTGAAGGTTCTCATTCATCCAGGTCACATGGTATATCTGTAAAAAAATAAGTCAAGGCAACTGGACTTTCTGTATTTTTCTTGACCAGTGAAACGTCTTCAAGAAAAATACAGCAAGTCCAGTTGCCTTGACTTATTTTTCACAGATGTTTTTGTCTGTAGGTGATGAAAATATATGAAGGCGAAGGATGGAGATTCGTATTGCACCTTGTCTGATTGAATGAAATTATAACCATGAATATGATTTTCATTTCGGAAAAATTGTGCATATTGTAAAGCGCATGTTCTAGGAACAAAAAATACAAAGCCCTGTTTCATACATCTGCAATTATATTCAATATACACACACTGCAATGGTGTGAACAAAGCACAAGAAAGCCCATAGGAAAGCATTGTGTTGTATTTTGACTGCAGCTGTCAAAATAAACGGACTGCATCACAACTGCATATGGTGTGAACTGGCCCTTTGGCTGCCCACAGACAAGCAGATATCTCCCAAAGACCATCGGGTGGGAGGGACAGCTGCTTATCCTCGATCACACCAAGACCCACAGACTATTATCCGGCAATTTACCATACAAGAAAAAGTGGTGCGTGAATAGTAGTTAACTTCCAGGCTGCTCAGAGGTGCAGCCCTAATAAGATGATCCACCCCCGAGCACCACATAAGACAGTCCCAATCAGCGTAGAATTAGGCCATGCACGGGCAGCCTAAGCCTAAATGGAACCTATTGGCTTGGAAGTTGTGTTAGTGTTGCTGCTAACATGATTCCAGCTTGTTGTGAGTAATACCTAGAGACCTTCTGCTTTCTTACAGCACGGATGCCAGCAAAGCTTCCGCGGAAAGATGTACAACTTTTAAACACAATTTTAGCAAAGGACACACTTGACATCCTATTGTTTTCATTATAACGCTTGGAAAAAACCAATGCAGTAATCTGGGAGGTTAGATTAAACGCTTAGTGCAATATAGCAATTTCTGGAGGTGAGCCTTGCTCACACGCTGCATACCAGCACACATGTATGATGTTTTATATGTGCACGGTTCACACTATACATGTTCAGTGGTGTGCAGAAAAATGCAGCTCAACAGACACGATGTGAACAAGTCCTCAAAAGCAGATATGCAGCTGGTAAGAAGTTACATAAATAATTACATACAGTGAGAAGTCTCTTTCTGCAAGCCTCATAAATACAGAAAAGCATTCAGATCTCATTTTCCAAGACACTTAGGGCAGGTTCACACCATTTTCGGGACCAGTTCCACCATTTTTGTCCACAGTTCCACTGCATTCGAGACCAGACAAACTGAGACAAGCAGTATTTTTCTGGTCTGGTCTGGAACGGACTGCACTGGTGTGAACAGGAGATCAGAAATAGCATAGGAATACACTAGTATGCATTTTGGGTCTGAAAACCATCTGGTCCGAATTTTTTTTTTTTTTTGCTGGAGTCAGTATGTTAGCTGCAGTGCAGTGCGTTTGACGGACTGGACAAAATGTGACATGCAGTATTTTCTCTGTCGGGATCGGAACGGACTGCGCTTGTGAGAACTGTAGCCCATAAAACACATAGGGATGCATTTTGGGTGCATGAGCGCACGGCTCTGGTCCGGACAGAATCCGGACGTCGTGTGAACAAGCCCTAAACCATATTTTGTGCATGTGCTCTGCACTACCTACAGTATCTTCGATCAGCACAGGAGCCAACATAGCAGTGACACAAGATGCAGATCGCAGTTATGTACCATGGCAGCCCATATGCACAGGCGCGGATCTCCTGACCCCTGAAGCTGCTGACAGATTCCTCAGGAGTGCATCACTTCAATGGGGCTGTTCAGAAGAAAAAAACATGGGGAATCCTGGAGACATCCTATTGAATGTCATGTGACAAAGAGCCCACGAGCACTGCCATCATAGGATCTTGATGCTGCTGGTGGTGGTGGTACCGCTTACGTCGCACCGAGACTTCAATAGAAAAGAAATAAAGTAGTATGTAGGACTGCATGATAAATCATTTAATAGAACGTAATGATCAAGGGTAAAGTTCCATTTTAAAATGGTGCATGTATTTATTACAGGCCAGTATATAAGAGCTACAAGAGGGGAGAGGCAAGGAGGAAGGAGGTAAGAGATATACAAGTGTACCTCCACAAGAGGGACAGATGGGAGCTCTGAAGCAGCTAAGTAGTTCGGACATTATACATTCGTTTTCTAGTTTGATGTGACCTCTCAGAGAGCAACAATCAACCAATGGAAGCAACTTTGATAGCTTTAAGAAATGTCCTACTGCTAGCTGGTGGAGGTCAGGAGGTGTCACAAAGGCTGCAGACACCAATAACAAAAGGAGTCCCTGGAGTGTCATTTATCTTCTATATTTTCACAGCTTAACTTAGTTGATAACAGATAAGTTACAGAGGGGTCATTTGGCACTTTACAATGTATGAAAACAGCACAGTGTACATTAGACTTTGACTTTAAAGCTGGACTACCGGAATATACAAATTACTGCAGCCCTATATTGATTATTATAAATCATTAGATAGAATTTTGCAAATGCAAGCGGTGCAAGTACCTGAATTGTATCCAGACAGTAGCCACTTACAGTCCACTACACAACAAAGCTCAGACTTGGAGGAGCAGAAACATCACAAGGAGCCAATCAATTGTGCTCATGTGCTACCAAGGAACGTGCTGAGCTCATCAATCTGCTGCTTCTCCTTTCACTGTCCAGTCACAGGGTCAGGGAAGGACAAGACCTGTAAGTTCTACTTAATTGCAGCAAGGTCTCCTGTGCTGTGTGGCAGAGTTATGCCAATTTCAGGACTGGATGGACAAAAATACAAATCCTTTGCCAAATAAAACTTCTCCCATATATGTCTTTCATCTGTATATTTAAAAGGAATTCAGCTATGTATAGGGTATGTTCACTTATAAGTGACAGCAATAGGTTGCCTTAGTAACGTTCCATTGCCTTAGAAACACCCATCTGGGACTACAGTGGCGTGAGCGTAGTGACAAAGTATCCGGCTCTGTCCACATCCACTGAATCGTATTTTTCTCTCCTACTCTTCTAATGGAAACTAAAAAAAAGAATTTAAAAAAAAAAAAAAAGGAATGCAAGCGACTCGTGAGGTGCCGAGGTGGACACATTTGTGTAGAATCCGGTATCTAGGGAACTCCTCCCCACCTACTGACAAAAGAGTTCTTATTTGCCATCTGTGTCCCCATCTGAGAGATTTTCCGTAATGTTCATTCTGATAACACAACAGGAAAAGAAAAGGTTTTCCTGGAGATCGGTTAAAGCCGATTCTGAAATATCTACTTAGAAGCACCCCAGCACCTCTTTGAATCGCCCTCCAGTCATTTCCTGCACAGCAGACTGACCAGAGCCATGGCCCCAGTGTGGCAATACTCCTTCAGAGAGGGGGGGACGGTGACAAAATTGTATTGTTTAACTGCAGTGGAGAAAGGTAAGGACATAAATCTGGCTGGAGAACCATGTTAAAGGAGAAGTAAAGCCAAAAACACAGATATAATATATTGCAACTTACCAGTCCTTCGATGTGGTGGCTGCATTAGCTTTCTTTTCTCAGGCTAAGAACATTTTCAGCAAGAATAAGTCAAGGCAACTAAATTTGCTGTATTTTTCTTGAAGAAGTTTCACTGGTCATCCAACCAGCTTTCTCAATTCAGAATGACTGGTAAAAAATTATATGGGAATAAATATGGTGAATGTTGCTCCAATCCACATAATCTGTTAGTCGCAACCAGGTGCTGATTGCATTTCAGAATTGAGAAAGCTGGTTGGATGACCAGTGAAACGTCTTCAAGAAAAAATACAGTTGCCTTGACTTATTCTTTACAGATATATCATGACCTGGATGAATGAGAACCGTCACAGACATTTTCAGCAAGTACCTGCTGATTTTGTCCAAAGTGCAGTGCTGTCAGCATATCTCCCGAATCCTCATATAATGGAGGAGGACAATGCCAGACATGTTTGAAGTCCAGCCTGGGTGGCAAACCTCGCCTCTTTTAGACTTAGTAAAAGGATTGAGCGTATGTCCCCAGGGACCAGAAGTGTGTTATTCACAGAAATACCAGGTGAAAAGAAAAGAAAAAAGAAAACTAATGCCATATATTTTAGGAACTGGTAAGCTGTATTAAAATTACACTAGAAACTCAGGAGTAAAACCTTAAAAATGCATTAAAATGTAATTGGTGCTGACACTGTCCTTCCTTCTGAAGGGTGTCTACTTATGTTCCCCATGGTCCCTGTGTGTCACTGCTCCAAGCTCACTCCTGTGATGGACTATAATCTCAATACAAATTAGTAAACTTAACATGAGATTGTAGTCCATCACAGGAGTGAGCTTGGCGGCGGTGACTAAGTTAAAACACACACAGGGACCATGGCGAACTAACGTAGCCCCCCTCCAGAAGGAAGGACAGAGTCAGCACCAATTCAGAGATGATTTGAGGATCTACAGCCGAGTGATACCCAAATAAGATACTTTTTTGTTAATAGTTAAGATACTTGAATGTATTTTTAAGATTTAACTTCTGAGTTTCGTGTCACTTTAAAGGTGAAACTGGGCTCCTATATTCACCACAAGTAAAAGTCCTCCTGATTTACATTACATACTGTATCACAAATGCTGATTACAAGACCTCAGAGTCTCTCCATCTGTTACAGCACATGCGGAGGTGCAGATCTCATAATGAGCTCCGATGATCACGCCGTGTACAGGGACATGGTGCCGGGTAAAGGACAGACTCAGCAGGGAGGCAATCTGAACCTCAGCCCCATTCGTCGCCTGGGAGAGGCTGAGAGCAGAGGTTTTGCTTCAAATTAATATAATCATTCATGTGTGTAGAATAACCTATTTAGGTCAGTGTACAGAGATTTCTTCTTCCTCCTTTACTTCAGAAAAGGAAAATGATTTCTGTGCAATGCTGGAGTGTGTGCTCGGGCTTTGCAGGAAAAATGGGAAAGGTCTTTACACAGCCCTGATAGTGCCGGCCACCAAAGTCCTATGAAACTGATCAACATTGGCCGGGAATCAATCAGATATCAAACAATAATGTGCGCAGCCAGATCAGGTTTGCTAAACACATTCCTTGTTTCTCCCATCACATTACAAATAAAAGGCGAGGAGGAGAGAGGAAAAAGCCACGGACAGAGCGGGACAGCACAAGATACACACTCACATCTCTACAATACTTCTATAAAAACTCCAGCCAAAAGACTAAACAGAGGAAATACATATAAGAGACGTGTTTGCATGCAAAAGGATTTGTATTTCTCTTCATTCCTTCCTGAGGTTTATTCCACCAAACAGCACAGTTGAGGAGGACGACAACACATTCTGTGTCAGGGCAGGTTCCCACCATTTTCCGCACCAGATCTGATCCGGAAAATGGTGTGAACCTGCCCGCAGTACCAGTGCATTCCAGACCAGACCAAATGTGACACGCAGTATTTTTCTGGTCTGGAACAGACTGTGCTGGTGTGAACCGAGGCCAGAAATAGCATAGGGATACATTAGGATGCATTTTGGGTCTGGAAACAATCTGGTCTGGTGGAGATGTGGTGTGAATGGGCCCTCACAGTACCACACTATAGAAGGGATACAGTGGTGTGTTCTCTCTGCTACCAGCCAGCTGATTGGACAGTGAAAGTGATGCAGTGAAGTGATCAACTCTGATCTCTTCTCACTCTGCTCTCTCCTCCTAGGAGCATGGCCCTTGTCTGCACAATTCTATGCTGCACACCTAATTGAACTTCCAGTTCTGCCTCTCCCAGTGCCGCTGAACCAGAGATTGGAAGAGGCTGATAGTCATATTCATGTGCTTTCACTAACTGAATAAAAGTATATACATTTAAAGAGTAATTGATACCTAGATGCATTAATGTGAGTCTTTCATATCTTATTGGAGTTCATATAGTAGAGGAAGAATCTGGCCGCACTCCATTACACGCTGAATAATATATCTGTTTCATAAGTGCAATGTGGATCTTGTCAAATTCAGAGCCGTCCTGTGTCCTCTCTACACCTTTTGTGGACTACAGAATGATTAACCTTCATGTTGTAGAGCTCTAAGAGTGGGAGTGCTTGAGCAGTTTAGCAGAAGACACTGGGGAGAGGTGACAACATTCAGTCTACAAAAATGTCTGCTGTCAGCACACAACAGAACTTAACTTGTTTCCCAAGTTTCAGCCACATTGGGATAACCTCTATTTATATTTATTACATGTTCCCATTCACATAGCATATGCTAACATTTCTTCTTGCTTCTCTTTCTTTGAAATGTTAGGAGGGGCTGTAAAGGATCTGAGGCGAGCACGTAACATATGGAAGGGCTTTCTCAAATTTGGCAGCGAAATTGAAAATACACTTGAAGCTGGCTATACATTGTTCTATTTTTTTCGCTCAACCTACCGGCTGAACAAAGAAAAAAAAAAAAAATAGAACAGATTCCTCCATCAATGCTTATGAGTATTGTTCCAGGAATCCCCCGCTGTCTCTTTTGTATTCTGCCAGCAGCCAATAGCTGCTGTCAGAATACACAAGCAGTGCTATTGGCTGCCAGCAGCATTTGTTCAAAGACTTTCTAACCAGCTCCTTCGATCAGCTGATTGCAGGATGCTGGCTGGGAGGGAGCCGACAGCGGCACCCACTGTGCAAATTTTGGTCGGTTCCTGAAGAAAGCCGCATAAATGTTGAACTTTAGAAGCGGAGTGCATTTCTGGCAGATCAACAGGTATTCGTCTGCACATGCAGGGACTTTAAAAAGGGGTAAAACAATAAAACAGGGAAATGCATAGAATATAATAATGTGCCGAGCTAAATAATATACAAATTATTCATATGATGTATGCTCAAAGTGAATAGGGTAGTGAGCAGTCCTTCACCATATACATGTAGTGAGCACACATATAAAGAGGGGTGCTCGCCTGATGCTGTGGGCCCACAGAGTAGGTCACAGCAGATCCCTTCTCAGAAAGGGGAGGGAAGTCCTTATGTACGGTAACAAGGTGAAGGACTGAAAGAGACTTTAGATTGCTGTTCCTCAGACACTTTGGAGACAGACGTTCACATGTGGATATTTTCTGTGTGTCCATCACACTTGTGAACTCTATTTATATATTTTTCGGATATGTATGCACTGATACTAGTATCGGTGCCAATACCGAGTATTTAGGCGAGTACTCGTACTCTCCTAAATGCTCCGATACCTTTCCAGATACTGGAAGTTCCAGTCAGAGGGAGATTTCCTCTTAGCGGCAGTGCCGCGAGGGAACATGGAGCAGCGAAGCTGGTTCTGTGCTGTTTGGCTGGCTTGATGCAGATTGGCTGGGAAGCCGGCTTCCCAGCCAACCAGTGTCGTGCCGGGAAAACAAATCTGATATGGCGACACAACCCCCACCCTGCAGGCACCTCATTCCTCTCACATACTCAGCAGCAGTCATTACCGTACCAGCCCCTCAGCCAGCTGGTCTGTGTGTACAGCGCCCTCGTGCTCGGCCCTTAGCCTGCTACTGCGCATGTGCAGACTGTCCAGCGCTCTCATTTAGAAATCCTGTGCATGCGCAGACTGAGGGCGCTATACACACAGGAGATATGGGCAGATCCAGGAGAGCAGTGTCTGCCCAGCTGGCAGAGGGACTGGTACAGTAATGACCGCTGCTAAGGATCTATGTGAGGGGAATTATTTGTCTGCAGGGTGGGGGTCATGTCACCAGATTGTCAGATCTGTTTGGCCGGCCTCCATGCTGATTGGCTGGGAAGCCGGCTCTATGCTACCGGAAGTACTCGTTATCGGCGAGTACCGAAATATAAATATATCGGTACTCGTACTCAATACTGAAAAACCGGTATCGGTGTATCCCCAGTATGCACCAAGGTATTATACACATTTAACGGTGTGAAGGGCTTAGTGCGTGATTTAGATCGTTCACATACGAATATTGTTGCATTCACACAGTTTTTGATATCTTGTACATGATCACCACTCTATTCACTTTGAGTATGTCGTTACATCATATGAATAATTTGTATATTGATTAGCTTGGCACAATATTGCATCCATAGCCATCATATTATACTGGATATAATTAGAGTGCCTAGAAGCTTCATCATTCACATACCGGCGCAGATCATTTTTTGTTATCATTACACAAACGTACAGGATAAGTTTTGCCTTGACATATACTTGAATAGTGTTTCCAACACCCTCATGGCCAGAGCAATCGACTCACAAAAAAGCGCACATCTGTTTGTCCACATAAGGGAACTGGAGAGATGCCGCTATGGGGGAAGTGCCCACTTTCTCAATAAAACGCATTATGCCTGGCATGTGCGGCGGTAGCCTTTCTGGGACTTTATGTTCTGGTGACAAAAAGAAAAGCGGCCTGGAAAAGGAGCTTAATAAACTGTTCATTTTGCACAGCTGATTCACTAAGAACAATGAGCATTATTGAATGATAACAAGTATGGGGGCTGCTCCTAGAGAGAACGCTGGCACTAGCATCCCTGGGCCTGACTCACTCCAAATACAGAACAAACTACAATGGGGGCCGACATTTAACCCTTTGGTTTTAGCCAAAAGAAAAAACACGCTCAACAGCACTGATGTCCAGGGTAATAAACATATGTTGTTCAATGCGCCGTCTGCCAACAAGTCTCATTTGGTAAACATTGTACAATGATTTTCTCTGGGGATTCCACAAAATACAGCTGTTGCTGCCAACATTGGGGAATATAGTAAGGGAGTTCATATACAGGTGTTGGCATTTGTGTCAGAATCGAGGAACAACAAAAATATTGTTATAAAGTTATACTTGTTATAAGTTATAAAACAAGCTTCACTGATACCAGGATTGGAAAACATCTGCATTCATATTGTATACATTTTTATATCACCACAAGAAGGGTGATAAAAGTAAAATTCACTTGAAATGCCAATAGGATTTATTTTAAGTCACAATGAAGGGTATTTATCAAAAATGGAGCAGACAAAATCTCGAGTAGCTGTGCATGGCAACCAATTAGAAAATGAAAGAGAGAAGCTGATTGGTTGCCGTGCACAGCTGCTCCAGATTTTTGTCTGCGCCAATCTTGATAAATTCCCCCCAATGGCCATCAGGCTTTATGGATTTGCTCCGAGTGTTGTCTAGCAGCGATGAGTGCTCTTGCTTTGAAGCTGTAAGGTTCTGTCATTAGGGCCCGGTCACACCAGTTGCATTGCGTTCCAGGCCGGTTCTGTCTGGAACGCATTGCCTCGCATTGCAGCCGGCTCACTTTTTAGTGGGGCACGGAGGGGGCATGGCCGGCCATTGAAGCAAATGGCACCGTAGCCACACCCTCTGGCCGCAATGCGATCGCCCGCACGGGATCGCAAGGCACATTGTGCCTGCGGTCCGGCGCGATCAAAATGGTGCTTGCAGCATTTTGATCGCACCGGACCGCAGGCACAATAATGGTCCACTTTAACAGCGATGTGGAGTTTAGAAACAAAATGCAAGTTCTAAGCTTTGCTAATTATGGGGAAAAAATGCTCGCTCCATCCATCCATCTATATCTTTATTATTATCCAAAGAGGAAAAAGCTAAACTGGCCACATACTTAACATTTTTTGTTCAGCCTGCAGGGTGTTTAGCATGGATGGAAGAATCTCATGCTGCGACTATTGAATTCTGACAGCAGCAAGTAAGCCATAGCAAGAATACAGGACATGAACTGTGACTGCAGCTGATTGGCTTAGAATTTTCCGCCCGGCTTCTTCAATTTTATGATTGGAAAATGTCGAGCAAAAGGCTGCTGACTGGGCCACCCACTGAGTGAGTTTCGGCCTGTTCATCAAGAACTGGCTGAAAATTTGCTTTGTGTATGGCCAGCTTACGTTTATAACTAGGGTTCCTAGAGGAGAGATTGTAGTAGAAGGCATTGCCAAACGTCCCCATCAATACCGATAAGAACAAGCCACACACCACTCTCATGTTATGAACCGTAAGATAGATAATAACACGTAAACAGTGCACAAAGCAAGGAAAGTCCCCAGGCTGCTTGTCCTAAGAGCTCCAGACCACAAGAAAAAAAAAGAAAAAAGCATTTTATGAAGTACAAGTTAAGAAAAAAGGACTTTGATCCTTTCACACTCTAATTGTAATTACAAAGTCTAATATATAAATGTTCTGCAGCCAACAATCTGGATAAACTTGTAACCCACTTTTGCTAGAACGCTGTTATTTTTCCCCATTTTCTGGCTCAGAGAACCAAACACAACAAACAGCCTTAAGCTTGTTAAATGAAAGTGGTTGTTGGCTTTGGCCAAGAAGCACATCAAATATTTATACTTTCAGGGCTTGTTCAAGAATAAAAAGCACATTTATTTTTTGCTCGGATCATTAATCATTTATCTGAACATTTGCTGCTGTGAAACAGGTAGAATTTCTATTACAATTTAACAGCGCAGGAAAAGGTCAAACAATAATACGCTGTCCTTTTCTACCTACACTATACCCAATTTATAATTATACACACTGCAGGAAACCTATGCTGAGAGAAATGCAGGGGCTGTCCCTAATCATATCCTTCTGAAAATGCTACTTGCCTGGTTGTCATGCTAATCCTAAACTTCTAATATTTGCCCCTGTGCTGGTGACACAAGTATTAACGGGATAATTCCACATGAATTCCCCACTGTTTACATTGCAGTCTGACAGCGGCCGTCTGTCGGAATACCCGAACAGAGCGAGCAGCTTATTGGCTGCTCGCTCTGTTCGGCCAAGAATTGTCCGACATGCTCCTTTAATCAGCTGATCGAGGGATGCCGGTCAGAAAGGTGCCAAAGCGTGTATACCTGGGCTTTAGACAGACAGCATGCCCCTTTCAGCAGGCAATGCCACTTGCCAAATGCAACCATTGAGATGAATGGGACCACATCACAACTGCATGCCAAACTTTGGTACGCGGTTGCTGCACCATAATTCCATGTAAAATCTCCCTTGGAATTAAAAAATGTAAAAAAACCACAGGCAATGAAGAGAGACAGAAGTATTGACTGCCGAGTGCCTGAAGTCGCTGCTGTACTGCTCTCTGAAAATCAATCCACCACAGATCACTTTTTAGAGGAGCGATAAAGTCCGCCGTTCATGTGAATGAGCAAGGGCAGCCTGCATATCGTTTCTGCCGGCCAACATTATAGTCCAGGAAGTAGATGCTGGGCCCTGGATAATGTCTGAACAAAGATGGCAGCTGCCTCCTTGGAACACAGAATGATAAAAGCAGTTATGAGGAATACTGTGAACCCTGAGAGAGACAAGAAATACCTGCAAGTGTTATCCCTACACTTAAAGTGACACTAAAGTCAGGAATTAAAGCTTAAAAATGCTTTCAGGTACCCCAACTATTAACAGAAATGTATCTCATTTGTGTATCACTCGGCTGTAGATCCTCAAATCATCTCTGAATTGGTGCTGACACTGTCCTTCCTTCTGGAGGGGGGCTACTTTGGTTCCCCATGATCCCTGTGTGTGTTGTAAAGTAGCAACTGCTCCAAGCTCGCTCCCGTGATGGACTACAACAGGGGTAGCCAAACTCAGGCCCTGCAGCTGTGGTGAAACTACAAATCCCATGATGCATCTATTTCTGGGAGTCATGTCTGTGGCTAAGAGAATCATCCAATGCCTCATGGGATTTGTAGTTCCACCACAGCTGGAGGGCCAGAGTTTGGCTACCCATGGACTACAATCGCATGATTGTCAGCACCAATTCAGTGATGATGTGATGATCTACAGCCGAGTGATACACAAATAAGATACATTTGTGTGAATAGTTAAGGTACTTGAATGTATTAATAAGGTATAACTCCTGAGTTTAGTGTCACTTTAACTAAGCAAGCATCTTCTAATGGAAAACTATATCTGACATTAGGTATAAAACAAGCCAGCCGTACACAATGCCTTTCCATTCCAACATAACCTCTTTGATGTCCATCAAATGACTGATTAGAAATTTGACAGCAGCTATGAAGTATTCATGATCTGCAGCCTTCAGTGCAAATACCGCTGCAACGCACCGGCAAAAAAATGCACACAAGAGGATAATATGCACCTTTAGAAATTGTCATCCTGTATGTATTCTCTGCTAACATTTAAAGTGTGGAAATGATTAGAAATTGAGACAATCTAAATTTGGTCAAAACGCTTTTATAACCAAACTTCCTGAAATTATCTTTTTATTGCAGCTGTACTTCCAGGTCTGGCATAAGGACTAATCTGACCTACCCAACAAAAGGGTTTACTTTTATACACATCTGCTTCTGTATGACAAAGCTGAACAAAGGAACATCATGACAAGCATCCTAAAAGGGCAAGTTTTTTGCCTAGCAACAAAATGGCAGAACAACACTATAAGAGTGAGTCAGAGCTCTATCAATTCAGTTTTATCGTTTGTATACCAAGGACACAGATGAAGCACAAAACAAACCTGAATGATAAATGATAACAATCAGGAAATCGAAATGCATACATATACAATAGATATTAATCCTTTCACAATAAGAGCTCTGCACTCTATCATTATTCACAATATAGGTGTAAAGGTTTCTATACAATCTTAGAAATGTGCCATTGTGTGAAAAAAAAAATAAAAAAAAAAATATCAAACCATTGGTCTATGTTCTTAGTGCAAGTGAAGCTGACCAAAGCCTGGTAGGGAACTACAGGGTAGTAAGAGACATCTAATGAAGTGCTTGCAGTTGCGTTGGGTATACGCTGTCAGTTTTTTTCCGTTCAGCATGAAAAGCTGAACAAAAATATCCAACATATTACTCCATCCAAGCTTTGAATCTCCCACTGCAGCTATGTTTTTTCGGCATTTGGCCCAGCCGGCTGTCAAAATGCCTGAGCAGTGTCTGCATATGATTGGATGTAGACGCTGCTCAGCCAACAATGTTCCGATCTGCTCCTTCAATTTTTCAATCAAAGGATGTCAGCCGGAGGCGGCAGATCGGGCCAGTGTAGCCAGTTTTAGGCCCCTGTGGATAGATGTCACCAGCGCACCAGAATCATTTCAAATCCAAAATGTTCATTTATTGAAACATCATGTCACCAGAACAAGAGCTTTCAGGGCCCAGCAGGGTTCCCTTCATCAGACTCAGCAATAACCATTTGGTCATTGCTGAGCCTGATGATTGGGACCCTGCGTGGCCATTGGGACCATTTGGTCAATGCTGAGCCTGATGATTGGGACCCTGCGTGGCCCCAAAAGCGCTTGTTCTGGTGACATGATGTTTCAATAAATTAACATTTTGGATTTGAAATGATTCTGGTGTGCTGGTGGCATCTATCCACAGTTATTGTCTGGGGGCGCCATCCGCAGTCACTACGAGCACCCAAGCCCCCCCGTGATTTGGGATTTTCGGTAAGAAGAGCGACAAAGCAACCACTCACAGCTTTAGGCCCCTTTCACATGGCAGCCCCGATCTGACCGATCTGTCAGTTTTTCCAGGCGGACCCGATCGGATGCCTAATGCATGTGTGTAAACGGACAAGAGTCCATTTACACCCAGTTACCCCCCGACTCCGACCGGGTCCGTAAAGACAAAATGGAACAGTGTTCTGTTTTGCCAGACCAGATCGTGCCGGATCAGGGGTAATCTGATGTAAACGGACACATGTCTATTTACATCCGATTCTCCATACACTGGCATGGGGAGCAGTAAATGCAGTTTCTTTCCTCCATCACAAAATGGAGTTAAAAAAAAAAAAAACAAAAAAAAAAACTATACGGACATGGATGTCACTGTGGTGACATTCACTCCACACTGCGGTGATCAGGAGAGAACCTGCACGGATCCTCTCCTGATCAGTCTGTGTGAAAGGGGCCTTACTGTACAGGAGCATCAACAAGTACAAATTGCTACTATCTAAAAAGGAAAAAGCTGCAACATGTTTTTATTCTGCAGGGAGAGCACACAGAGTGTCTGCAAATCAAAAAAGCAAACACATCTAGATCCCTTTTGATATAGGACACAACACAGACATTAGACAGTTTTAGTAACCAAACTTTGGCAGCGGTATGAACATATCAGGCCTTTCAACTCAACCTTTCACTACAGAGGACCTCCTTTGTGTTACAAGGCACTTCAGATATGTCTTCAGTCCAGCACTTACCCTCTATAGCAGGGGTGGCAAACTCAGGCCCTCCAGCTGTGGTGAAACTACAAATCCCATGATGCATCTGCCTCTGCGAGTCGTGCCCGTGAGAATCTTGCAAAGCCTCAAGGGACTTGTAGTTCCACAACAGCTGGAGGGCCGGAGTTTGCCACCCCTGCTCTATAGCATACAAGGAACGTTGTAATGCAGCAAAAGCATCAACCACTTGCAAGGTTAGGCAACATTTCACAAATGCAAAAAATGTACCGACACCAAAGCCACTCCCTTATCCTGCCAAGCCCCACCCCTTTGTGATTTTACAATTGACATGCATGCCACCATGGACATACATATGGGGGAATGTTCCTGTGTGTATGAACACCAGCTCACCCATCTGTCTCAATGACTAGAAGGTAAAAGACCACAGTATTATGACATGCATTCACTTATCTACCAACTCTACGTGTTTCACACAAAGGATCAGAGGCCTCTAAATGTCTGTTATAATTAAAATCCCAGCTCACTGGCCTCATTATATTTTCCATAGAGGCATATGGAGGCCTTCATTGCTGAACTCCTTCCAAAAAAAGCTAACTGCCTGACTGCTACACCGACCTACTGGTTCAATACCTTCCAATCATTTACCTAGAACAGGTACTTTATACCTGGGAACGTCGGAACTCTCTAACTGCATACTTGCCCTGTGTTACCAATTCAAAGTACTAAAGCAAGACAGCCAGGCAACTAGCATTTCCAGCAGTAGCCTCCATGTTTCTCTCACAGGAGGTTCCCTTTAATGTAAATTGGTATACTTCACAGTCTTGGCTGTTTATTTGATGGAAACCGGTGCCTAGCAAGTATTGCAGGCCTTCACTTTCCTGAGATGCATGTAGGCTGCCAATGAAGATGCTAGTTTTCTGGTTAGTACAATGACCCACTGTGTTCAATAAGGTTTGAGTCACTGGCCTTCAACAAGTATGCATATCTATAAAGCCAGACATTAATATGTGAATGCTTCTTTCAGGTGATGGACGCAAAGGAACCGTCTTATAAATCTTCCACCCAACCAAACCCTGGGTGAAAGAGTTATAACATCAGTCCCAAAGTATTGAAGCATGAAGGAAATGAGACACAGTAAGTGTAACCCTGTCCAGATAGGTTTCCTTTTAGTACTTTTGAGGTTACTGACTGAAGAAGCATTCAGAGTAGGAGCTTTAACTTCACCAAGACTTTTTTTTTTGACCTGCATGCATGCTGTTTCAGGGTCTTAAAAAGTATTAAAGCCACTAGAGGCACATGCAAGCCAGGTAACTAGCATTTTCAAGATGCTATCAGCAATAGAATACTCAATATTTCCCTTCAGTGTCCAGTACAAAAAGGTTTAAGGTTTAAGGTTCAATCTTACCTGAAGCTGTTCCGTCGAGCTGCTACTCAGTTCATCTCCAGATTCTGAATCTGCAAGAAGTTTTTCCGAGTTTTCCCCAGCAGAATCCGAGTGTTCATTTGAAAAGCTGGCCTTTTCTATATCCATCATTTCTGGACCAGGAAAGTGCAAGGCAGAGGGGCTCCTGCTGGTGGCCTTTGGTGAGTGTAAATCAGTACATAACTTGCCATTGTTATGTACCAGGTCTAGAGTCAGTCCTCTCGTCTGGCCTGGGCTACTGCCAGGCCCAAAGTTCTGGTTGGCATCCCGAATTGAGGAGCTTTTCCCGAAACTGGTGAGCTCTGGAGATTTATTGATATTCTCGGTCGATCTCTGTAATCCTTGTGACACTTTCAGAGGACTGTTGGGCAGGGCGGGCTGTTTGGCAGGAGGCATCAACGCCTTTCTGCCCACTTCCTTCACATACTGAGCTGGAACGTACAAGGGTCTTGAGTTTTCATCCTGTCTCACCTGCCACCAGTCTTCATTTGACTTTTTCATCAAAACATACCTCTCGCCCTGCTTGATGATAATTTTTTTGTTCTTGTATTCATACTCGTAATCATATTCTACCTCAACGTACACCGGACCAGGTGCGGGCCTCCCACTCTTGTCAGCCATTTTCAATAACGCTTATCACCTCTTTAGAAGAATTGAGAGCATTATGACATCGTGCTGAAAATTCTAGGGGGAAGAAAGAAAGCAAGAGAAAAGAAATACCGTTAAAAACTTTCCACAAAATAGTCAAGAGCTATCCAGAGCTTCAAGAGATGTGATGAAAACGGAGGACAGGGTAATACCTTAAAAATAATTACAGTTTGGGCCTGCATTTACCACCGTGCCACTGATCTAGAGATCTTCAGGTTCAGGGGACTGCCACTCTTTAGTCCTCTGCACATAGCTCAGGAGCTGGCCGGTTGTCAGAGAAATCCCCACTGCTATCTATGGGGCTGGCAACCAGCTCTGAGCAGCTGCAAGGCCTTGTGCAGATGGCAGAAGCATACAGAGACTTGAACTTTACAGATCACAAGTGTAAAATATATCATCACCTTTACCTCACCGCATCCAGAGATGTAACATTTCTCAGCTGCTTTTGTAAGGGAGGACTCCGGGCAAAACATAAAACTCTAAAAGTGTCACTTACAAAAGCCATATACTAATGTCTGGATGCATTGTTGATAAGAAATTGATCTTGCTGAGCTCGAAGCAAAAGGCACATTTTTGATTCTGTGGGATCCATACAACAAACCTGCCCCTATACAAACTACAACTCAACCATCTCATATTAACAAATAAAAAATGATCCTCTGCTAAATGCAACTAACTTATGAAATCGGGACCTTTAGTGATGGGGCTTTGTTGGGGCATCAGAGATATTATTTTAAGTACATGAATGCAAAGTAATATGTAAGTGAAACACTTCTATTATGTCTCGCATATCACATGCGCCACCCCCAACAATGCCTTCCCTCCCAGAGCCATCTTCATCCAGGTTCAGTAGCATCGTGTTCCTGGACTAAGATGCCAGCTCTGAGGTGACACAATCAAGTAAATCCTGAAGTCTGTTCACAAATGTGGTTAAATCACTGCTTCCAAAGCTAGCCTGCGCCTTGTTTACCTTTCCTGTGTTATCGCAAGGAGCTTAATCACTACCCCAGTTCTATTCTTGGACTACACAACAATCACTCTCTATGTTGTGAAGATAAGAGGGGATACAATTCGGTATTTTAGCAAAATACAGTTGGGTTGGGCTGACACCATTTTTAGTCATTTCAGTCCACAAAAATCTGTATTGTCAGCACACAACAGGAAATTAAGAACCAAGTCCATTTTTGGTAGGACAGCAAGTATTTTTCTGTACTTGAATGGTGAATAAAATCATAATATAGGGAAATGTGGATGTATTCTATGCATTTTTTTTATTTTGCTTTTACTTTAAGCTTAGCTGAAAATCTGGCATTAAATTAGCATAATATTTCCTGTCAATGCTTTTCTCTCTGCCACAAAAGCATGGAGTAATCCAGCCTGGAAAATGCTGCATTCTTATCATAGAAGTGCAAACAAAAAAGGTATTTTCTCCCCCCCTCCCCAGCACTGGCCCTACCCAAAGATATTCAGCTCAGCCTGCAGCAGACGCACACAAGTTAGCTGGTAATAGCTTTCCCAGGTGGTCACCTCCACTGGATTTGCATTCACCAAGTTAACAGTTAATCATTCTGGCTTCTGTTCTGTTTCCAGTTAAACATTGATTGGCTTTACTGATGTTATTAAAGAATATTTCCTTTTGTCTTTTTCTGTAGCTTTTTCTGCCAAATCTATTTGTGCACAGCTAATAATGTGTCCAGTGACTAAGTTCACCGCTTTTTCAGCAGAAATGAAAGCGACAAACTTATTTTTATAAAACATCTGGCTCTGCTTTTTTTTGTGTGCTTTTTTTTTACATTTTCCACTTTGAATGTACAAAACAGCACAAGACAGCTTTACTCTGTAAAGTCAGCTCCAATATCTGCGTGCACATTATTCATGACTACAGTAATCTGAAACTTGAATGCAGCACTTTGGAGAGAATAGAATGGTTGGCAATATGGTATTTTACTGCCCATGTGATTTGCTTGCGTTGGGGTTTTGTGAAATGCAGCGAACTACATTAAAAAAAAGGAGAGAGAGCGAATGAGCCCCAAGAAGACAGGAACGTGTGTGCTCATAGAGGCAACAGAATGCGGCTAGTTACTAGATCTGACATTTGCAGATACATTACATTCCAGTCCCATGGATGGCCCAACTTGTGCTTTTTAAGCTTTATTGAAGAACATCTCACACAAAATCAGGAACACATACTGTATGGCCATTACAACCAATACATATTTCACACAATTCATATTTTCTCTCTACTCAAACAACTCTCCAAAAAACACAAAGCTACACCATATCTTTTCTTAAGTGAATCATGGAACATTTCTCCTAAGAGCACCTATGTTCAAGGAGAATCTTTGTGCTTAGCATTCCTCAACCTTTATTTGACAAAACAGCCTTTAAAAACGTATGCAAAGTCTCAAGCCACACCAGTCTAAAATATCATTGTAAGGGGGACCCCACGGAAAAACACACAAAAAAAGTGGGATTTCCCTTTACATCAAAGTGCCCCCCTCAAATCAAGATTGCCTCCCCCCCTTTACATCAAGAGTCCACCTTTCACATCAGAAGCCCATCTTTCATATCAGAGCCCCCGTTTCACATCAGAATTTCCACTTTACATCCACATACCTCCTTACATTGTCTTCATTCCCCCCTTTACATCACAGTCCCACTACCACATCAATTTGGAGGCACAGCAGAGCAAGCCAAAAGGCACACCACAGTGCCACTGCACCCAGGTTGAGAAAGGCTGCTCTAGTCCCATAATATTCAATTATTAAGTATCTGGAAAGCCAAACCATACCATCTTTAATTTGTGGCGTGCTTTTATTTGTCTACCTTTTATAGAATTCCTTTAGGGTCATCAATATAACTCGGGTCAAAAAGTTTCCATCTTTCTCGTGAGTCTGGCACACAAAAAAATATTAATCCCCTCCAGCACAAACGTAATTGGTCTTAAACCACTTAACCATTCTCCTATTCTATGCCACATGCTCTTGGATCTTCCTACAATAGAACCACATATGGTTTAGGATGCACAGGACATTCCTATACTCCTCAGCATCATCTAGAGATGCTCGTGGCGTGCGAACGGCATACACCCAGCTATACACTAGGCGGACGTTTCATAAACAAACCCATACACATTCGTACTATCCATTTTAAGTAACACTCCAACAGATCTTGCCATAGTACCACAACATATGTACAGTTTTAGAGCACCAAAATGAATAGATGTGAAACATTTGCACATTGTAGTGCAATGCACTCAATAAATGCTGCAGGTCCATTAAAACCACTACACATTAACGTATGAAATAATGCACATTACTGTCTGTGTGTGGTACAGGTAACGCAAAGCAAAAGTCTGAATAGCTCCATAAAGTGAATCTATGTTGACTTTAAGGGCTCATTCACACGGGAATCGGCCGGCACGTACAGCTCCATGCTGTGTGCACAGCCGCATCGGGCAGCTCCCGGGAAAGACAGGTGCTGCGTGTGATTAGTACGCAGCCCTCGTCCTTCTCCATGGGACTACGCTGCTGTACGCCGCCCTAGCCACCCGCCCTGCAAGTCCGTGCAGGTGAGCGTACTCGTACGCTAACGGTATGGATCTGATCTGTGTCCGAGCCGGGACACGCGTACCCGTACGGACCTGCACTTGAGGCAAGCGTAGGGGGGCATATGGCCGCTTAGTCCCATAGAGAAGGACACTAATCACACACAGCACCGGTCCTTCCCGGGAGCTGCCCGATACAGCCGTGCACGCAGCACGGAGCTATACGTGCTGGCCGATTCCCGTGTGAATGAGCCCTTAAAGTCAACATAGATTCACTTCCGATTCCCGTGTGAATGAGCCCTAAAAGGTTTGCTTCATTTACATCAAAATCTGCTACAATATCCATCATAGAATTTAATGGAATTCATAATATCTTACAGCGAGCTATGATTTTTCAAAATGGCTATAACATTCCAATATTGCTTCTTTGCTTAAAAACCCTGGTCATAAATAAATTAATAGCCATTGCTTCAAAAATACATTGGGGGAATTTATCAAAACTGGAGCAAACTAAATCTAGAGCGCCCATGGCAACCAACCAGTTTCTCTCTTCAGTCTGTTCAGTTAAGATTTGAAAATGAAAGAAAAGACGATTGGCTGCCATGCACAGCTGCTCCAGTTTTGATAAATTCCACTTACTGTGTTATTAAGTGAAAATCCCCCAATTTGGAGGTGGTTAGGAATCAGGTCAACTAAATCACCCAGTTAAAATAAAAAAAAAAAAATCAAATTAGATCTGATTTTATGCCATTATTTCCAGGTTTGGCAGTCAGACAGATCACGATTCCCCTGTAGGTTTGTATCACTCTCTGGTACTACAACCACTATAATTTCCCTTTAATTGAATAACGTCCCCTGATTATTGTTACTGCTAGTTCACTACATCATTTTCAACTTTGCATTTCTGATGTAACCTAATATCGCCAACAAAGGTGTACTTCTTTATTTCGGATTTCTTATGGTTCTGTTGGGCAGCTTTTCTTACATCTTGCCCCTTATTAGTGTAACAACATACACCTCTCCATCTATAAACCCATAGGTTACTCTTCAGTAAAAAAGATGACTATAATGCTGTTGTTGTACACTGCGTACAACTCCACTAGAAATGTCATTTCCTGTTCAATTAATTGGTTACCTGCCTTTCTCAGCAGTTTTTGTGTTATTTCAAACTAGGACCGATTATGTAAGCACAACAGCCAGACTCTTGCACTCACTACTCGCAGAAGGAAGCGACCACAGGAAGTCCGAACTAAAAAGAAGCAACCTCGAGGTGTCTGCACAAAACTCTAGATATCATCCAGATTCCCCGGGAACCCCAAAGAAATCATTTCAGCAAGCAGTGACTTCAGCTTTAGCACACTTCTGCACCTCAGTAGTAGCAATTTGGGGATGAACGGTAACCCTTCCATGCGGCCCCAAGTAAAAGAATGGACTACAAGGTATACATTTTAGTCATTCACTCCTCAGTTTTGGCCACTAAATGCAATTTGCTATCTCAAAAATCAGTAGTGAACTGAACTAGTCAAAGCTCCTAGAGCTCAAGTTTTTACTGCACAATTGGTCACCATGGATTTCAGGGGTCCAGAGATGATCTTGGAGATATCCGGGATCTTTTTCTGGCAGTTTACTACTTCTAAAAGTTAGCACAGGTTTACTTTGCCGATTCCTGCACTGGAGTTATAAAGTGTGAATTATATGTTAATCTATCAATCTCTGCTTTATAAATTGATCAGCAGGGTTTTTTTTGTCTTTACAATACTTGATTCTTATAAATCAGATTGTAAGAAATAATGCAAAAACAAAGTAGGTTGGAAAAAAGCATATAAAAAAACAAACTCCTTTTGAAGCTCAGAACATAGATAGCCCTACTTTTGGAGCAGACATACACTGCTGATGTTATGTCACTCAACTAGTTTTCATAATTAGTTCCTACAAAACAAGCTTCTGACAAAGTCGGTAATATCTAGGTAGATGTAATCTTCCTTACATTGCTCTGAGTGATGGGAGCACCCAAAAACTGCTCTACAATACAGTCATAGGACAGGAAACAACTGCATTTTGGCCAAACATTTTACCACAGGCTGTAAAATACAAAGCAGACAACCTAGGAGGGGAAAAATTAATATGCAATTCAGAAGTCAGCCTGTCCAATCAATAGGCGCCAGGTGCTATTTTTAAGGAGCATTGGATACCTGGCTCCTGGGATTTGTCCAACCCAGAGTTAACCCTTATATTGCCTAAAAGTCCCTCAATCACCCTACTGATGCTTTAATTCATTTCCTAAATTGATAAAAAAAGATGGGGCTTCATACATCTATGAAGATATGTTCAATCCTACATGATCTGTGAAATGAGGACAAGTCTGTAACAAAGAAAAATTAAACATTAAATAAAATCTACAAAAGTAGAACACCTCGAAACAATTCTGACCAGCTTCAACCTTGCAGTCTTCTTTTCAGAGCACATTCGGTTAAAATGTAAGCTTCTAAAGAATGAAGAACAAAGGGAAATTGTTTGCCAGTGGCAGTAGAAATGAACAGCATAATACAGAATTAGAATCTTCTAGCTCTGGCCAAGACAGTTCTCAACTTTAGAGACATGCACCCCTCAGGGTTACGTCTAAATTCAAGGGATACTCCGGCTTGTTGTCAACTTAAACTCAGAATGTTAGACTTAAAATTTAGGAAATCATAAGGCTTCATGATTCAGATTAGCCATTTTTATTATTTTAAAAGCAGCAGGAATTGATTGGAAGCTGACATGCATTTTGAAGTTAGAAAGACATCTACACATGTTATGGGGTACCTATGAGGCATGCCAGAGGGCAGTAGGTAACAATGTGCATCAACAAAGGGTACATCAAATCAAAATGAGTAACATTGGATGCTGTAATGATGCGTTTGGATTTTTTTTTAAAAGGTACCAAAGGATATACACACATCAGCCACTTTATTAGGTACAACTGTTCAATTCCCTGGTAACACAAATTGCTAATCAGCCAATCACATGGCACCAACTCAATGCATTTAGGCATCTAGACATGGTGAAGACGACTTTCTGAAGTTCAAACCGAGCATCAGAATGGGGAAGAAAGGGGATTTAAGTGACTTTGAACATGGCATGGTTGTTGGTGCCAGATGGGCTGGTCTGAGTATTTCAGAAACTGCTGATCTACTGGGATTTTCACGCACAACCATCTCTCGGGTTTACAGAGAATGGTCCGAAAAAGAGAAAACATCCAGCGAGTGGCGTTTGCGTGGAAGCTGATGGAAAGGCAACAGTAACTCAAATAACCACTCGTGACATCCAAGGTATGCAGAATACCATCTGTGAACGTCCAACACGTCCAACATTGAAGCAGATGGGCTACAGCCCCAGAAGACCACACCAGGGGCCACGCCTGTCAGCTAAGAACAGGAAACAGAGGCTACAATTCACACAGGCTCACCAAAAATTGGACAATTGAAGACTGGGAAAACGTTGCCTGGTCTGATGAGTCTCGATTTCTGCAACATTCAGATGGTAGGGTCAGAATTTGGCGTGACAGCATGGATGGAGGCTGGTGGTGGTGTAATGGCGTGGGGGATATTTTCTTGGCACACTTTGGGCCCGTGATGTTATGTCAATATGGACCAAAATCTCTGAGGAATGTTTCCAACACCTTGTTGAATCTATGCCACGAAGAATTAAGGCAGTTCTGAAGGCAAAAGGGGGTCCAACCCGGTACAAGCAAGGTGTACCTAATAAAGTGGCCTGTGAGTATATATGGATGCCAATAATCCCTTTCAGACGGCCAGAAGTTAAACACAATACGTAATATGAAATGCACAAAAAAAAAAAGCAACTATAGAGTTTCAGAAGCATGTACCTTTTTCCTTTAGCAGAATTTTCTTTGTAGCAAGTAGAAAAACATAAGCAGGTTGCAGGAAGAGGAAGCATATTTGTGGTCTACAGCCTTCGAAGGATGCCCTGATTTAGTCAGCTTTGCACATAGATGTTATCAGGTTCTTT
The DNA here is from genome assembly GCF_000935625.1 of Nanorana parkeri. Lineage (NCBI taxonomy): Eukaryota > Metazoa > Chordata > Amphibia > Anura > Dicroglossidae > Nanorana > Nanorana parkeri. The sequence continues at coordinate 45,190 of NW_017306913.1, forward strand.
CAGTGTTCTTAAAGTCACTCAATGTGTGTTTATCTGTTGAAGAGAACCTCACGCACGAAGCAAGACAACGGTGCTGTGCAGCAGAACGCTCAACCTGCAGTTGCAGCACATTGAGCAGTAATAAAACATCCGAGGTTCAGATGCCTTCTATGTAAAGGATAACTCTTATGTTTAGAAACGTTCAGTAAGTTGAAATTCTGAATAAGAACAGCGTCATTTTTTGCAAATAGTATTTTTCCCCGCATTTTGTTCCACTTGGACATTGTATAAATAATGTAATGCTGCATTTCTGTGAACATTTCACATTCAGGCCTGGACGTATCCGCTGTACACTATTTGTGTACAATTAAATTAAGCAATTAATATATAAGTGCAATATTGCACTGCCCACCTACAATAAAAAACATTTGTCACAAAGTCCAAACTCAACCCCCCTCCCCGATGCTACAGTATTATTATACAGGATTTATATAGCGCCAACAGTTTGCGCAGGGCTTTACAATATAAGGCCCCATTCACACTGAGCGGATTGCCGCGCGATATTGCGCATTTTTGCCGCACGATATCGCGAGAAGTCGCTGGCCAATGATTTTCAATGGAGCTGTCTTCATGTACAGCTCCGTGTCACCCGTCGCAAGTAGCTTCTACAGGACCCTTTTGTGGGTGGATTTTGCGCGATTTGTTGATTTTTTAATGCAGCCCGACGGTGAAACGTCGCCCCATCCCGGCCGCGCGGATCCGCTCCAAAAGTTATGTCGCTTAGTGTGAATGGGGCCTAAGGAAGACATTACAAACACAATACAATTCAAGACAAGACGGTAAGGAGGGCCCTGCCTGTGAGGGCTTACAATCTGAAAGAGAGGGGCCAGTGATACATGAGGTAGCTGTGTGGGGATGGACTTTTTGAGAACATGATGGTTCAGTGGTTAGGTTGAGGGATAGGCTTCCCTGAAGAGATGAGTCTTTAGGGAACGCCTAAAGGCAGTCAGAGTGGGAGATAGACAAACAGGATGGGGTAAAGAGTTCCCGAGGATGGGAGAGACTCTAGTGAAGTCCTGGAGGCGAGCATGGGAGGAGTTGACGAGAGAGCTGGAAAGCAGAAGGTCTTGGGAGGAGCGGAGAGGACGGTTAGGGTGATACTTTGAGACAAGGTTTGAGATATAGCCAGGGGCAGAGTTGTGGATAGCTTTGTAAGTGGTTGTTAATATTTTGAATTGTATCCTTTGGGCGAGTAGAAGCCAGGGCAGGGATTGGCACAGGGGAGTTGAAGACAGTGAGCAGTTGGTTAGGCGGATTGTGATTATCTGCAGTGGCTGCAGTTATTCCATTGCCACCTGCCAGAGCCTCAGTAATCAGAAGTGAGAGTTCAGGCCTGGATGGGGAGGGGTTTCATCTTGACTTGGAGAAAAGTCAAAAGTCTGGATATTGCCTGGGCCTAGCATCCAAGAGGCTCCACCAGGACATGTGAAGAATAACAATTATCTACTGCCAACACAAGGTGTCTGCCTTTCAGCACTGCTACCTTATGCATCACGAAGTCTAGGTAAGGTTTCAATTACACACACAGCACCTGGTAGGAAAACCCAATTGTTTTCTGAGGCTCAGGGTTTTAAGAGAGTGCTAAAATCAAGGTTAAAGGCTAACATCAAGGTGAACTATATGCAAAATAGACTTGTTGTTCGTAGAATGGTGGCATTAGTGGCAAGCTAAGAAATGATTAATTGCATTTTAAAAATAAAATCAAACAGAGGAGGGCAGGGAGGGGACCAGGAAAGAAGAACTTGCCAATCATATTTTCCTACCGCATACAAGTTTTGAGTCGGTGGGGGTAATAAAATATGGGCATGTAGCATGCTTGACAATATTATTAAGAGTAAGAGCACTATCCTTATAATGTAAAAAGGATCTGCGGGGCAGGGAATGCCCTGGACTGATCTAGACACAAATGAGCAGTTGACCCTTGTCGTGGAGGGTAGCAGCCCCACTGCAAGGGTTAATACATTTTTTTTGTCGCCCCAGAGTTGTTCTTCAAAAGATGCATATTTAAAAATGACACTTTAGATTGCATTAACATGTTACATTTTAGGAGATTTCAGTACCTGGGTATACATTTACTCCAAGTATATACTACTTCAGATTAGATGAAATGTAACTACTTCCTATTTTACCAAGGCAATTATAATCTGGTGTTTGTAGTAAGATGCATGAATCTTGCATAATTTTAAAATTGCTCTGCTCTGATTTTAGATTTCAAAATATACAAAGGGTGAAAGAGGAAGGTTGAGGCAACATAATGTTTGGAAATAGAAATGCATGCTGTGAACACTATGAAGTTCTGTGATGATTACACAGCCACAAAATAAGAGCAAAGCGGTCAAAGAATCTTCACTGACCTCCGGTGACAGACCTTGAGAACGGGGGACCACAGTGTCGCCGAAGGGTTGGTGGTTTTCACATTTCCTGTTGCACAGGCTATGTTGTTGCCACAATAAAACACAGATAAAAGCCATTTTTACTACTTTGATTTCACTTTTGCCACCATTTCCGCCTCTACCTGCGAGATTAGGTGATGTCAGTAACGTACATGTTACCTTTCTTGTTACTGGAGAGGACGCTGTACCTGAGGACCTGCAGTGCAAGGGCCTTCCTGCTTCATTCATTCTGAGAATCTGTACTTCCTCGTGCCACTACTTGATTATGCCTCTATCAATCGTCTGTCATTAAGGGGGTAGCTCTGACATTAGAAGGCAAATTAGGCCCCTCTACCAAGGTGGCAGCCTCCACACAGAAAAAAGGTATACGAAGCCAGTAATAAGGAAACAGTTCATCTGCAGGAAGCGTATAGGCAATAATGGCGACTAGGGCACATTCCACAGTTTAGGTCCTTTTTAATTTTTTATATGGAATGCGAGCTTCATGTGACAACAGAAAAGGGTCAAAGAAGGCAAATGCAATATATTTTTAAGGCATGGCAGTTACGAGAATCTCTATTTCTCCAGCCAGGTGTTTAAAAGGTACGCCACGCCTGTTAAACATATTATACTTCCATTATATCTGATCTCAGGTTGTCACAGCCAACTCACCGATTTAATTTTATTACTGACATCCCCCTCCTGTAGCTACATGCATATGGCTGCTGATATTTAGATTTAAAACCTGAATCTGAGCATGCAAAAAATGAAAGACAGCTAAGACTTAGCATACTAGTCTCTCTGAGCCCGCAAGCAGGAAAGCCAACACACAGTAGAGCATAAAAAGCAAGTTGCACAGCAAAGAAAATGAGCCCAAGGCTAATGCCCTGTCTAGGTGCTTTCTATAACCTAATAAATCTAGCTACAAGAGATCAAATTAAACCTAGCTCAAAAAGGTTAAATTCAAGCTGAACTGCAGGTAGAAATGTTTATGCATACATACAGTGGTCCAGTTTGACCCAATGCCGGTATGCATATTTTATACCTAGTTGGCCCATGGGGATCCTGTAAAGCACCGCAGTAGCTGGAGCTACTACAGTGCTTTACAGCCATATTCCATGTCCTGTATGGGGCTGAGTGGCATCCCCTCTGCTCCGAAAACACAGGGGGTCACTCGGCACAGCGGCAATTCAAAGGACGCCTATCAATGAATGCAAGGTGTTTCTCTGATTGTGCAGGGGGTTAGTTATGTCACAATCTGCCCCCTCATCCAATCATGGAACGCTTTTTAGTCATTAATCTAAGTCCATTTCCACATTCTTTTATGTCAGCAACTAAAAGTACTGCAAATAAAAGTGTAAGCATGACAGCCAAGAAACTAGCATTTTTAATAAACAGAGCTCAATCATGTCAAATGCCATGTTTCTTAAGGCAGGTTTGCCCTAATATTGTTATTTGATGGGGCTCAATTTCCTATAGTTAAAGAAAGCTGTGCATACATGCATAACTTATCAGTGTAGCCTTGCCTGCCCAGGGCAAAGTAACAGTGTCTTTGTAAAGCCCCCACACACTAATTTATACTCACCGCTCCAAAGCACCTTCCTTCATTGTCACCACAGCAAAGTACCCAGTACTTCCAGTTATGTGACCTCTTCCAATAACACAGTGCTCGGGCTTAGCCAATTGCTGGGCCCGAACACTGTCACAAGATGGAGGTCGGGACATACTGCTCCCGCTGGCATTGCCTGGAGTTGGAGCTCAAACATTTTGTGGCCGCTGCAACTGGGAAAGAAGCAGTGGGGGTCAGTAGGGGTGAATATAAAAGTGGAGGGTGGACTTTCCATAAAATACTGCCATTTTGCCCTGAACAGGCAAGGTGGCATGGTCTATTTCAATACCTCTGTAACATTTTTCTGGCAACTTTATCATGGTAAAAAATATTGAAAGACTTGGCTATTATTGAATCTAAAAATTATGAATTTTAACCTAATCTTTCCAAGTTTAAAGGCCACTTTGTTGAAATGTGATACTGCAGGAACAAGTAACCTTCCAGAGACTACGGCTCTGACCAGATCTTCTGGCCATAATTCTTGGCCCCGTTCCTACCCATCTATGGTTTACAGCGTTCCCACTTCCCTTTTTGCAACCTCTATAATATAAAAGGAAATCTAACAGAGATAATGGGATGACCAGCAAACCAGAAAGAATAAAATTCTGTTAAGCAGTGGCAATAAAGTGAACAAAGAGCTCATGTGCAAGGACAATTGTTGGGATCTCCATTCAACTAGTGCCCAAGTACAAAAACATAACTCTCTGTACAGATGGGTGACAGCTCGATGGAGAAGCACATTTATACAAATGAAAAGTAGACTTTGTGATATCAAAAACTTTCTCGGGTTATGCAACTAGAGACAGTCAGCGGAAAGCCTCTTCACTTTCAGGTCAGATGTTGCTGCAGGAAATGGTGAAAGCCTTCTGCACCACCATTATATTAGTCTCTGACTAATAATATAGGTGGTGAGGTAGACTCTTGCTGCCAGATGGACATCATAAACCACGAGCACATGAATAAGAACGCCTCCCGATTTGCCTGTGACCTAGCAGTAAGAAATGTGCAGGTCATACTGACTGCAGAAGGGGGTCCCTGCACCATTTTGACCCACATCGAACACAAAAGGGTCCCCAAGACCAAGAAAGCCCTAGCAGCTACAAAGTCTGATTAAATGTCATGCTCGCCTCTAACTACCGTGTTTCCCCGAAAATAAGACACTGTCTTATATTTTTTTGGCTCAAAAAAAACACACTAGGTCTTATTTTCGGGGCAGGTCGTTTTCTTTTTAATGTACAACAATCCACACTTATTCATGTAGAAAAGTCTACATGTATTCATGCACAAAAATATAGTGATAAGGGCAATCAGGGGTGCCGTACCTTTCCGAGAGCAATTTGCTAACCAATCGCTGGCCAGAATGAGCGAAGCGAGCTTTCACTATCGATTCCTCACAGGCGGAGTGCATTTGGTATCACTCTGCCTGTGACAGGAGCCGACGCTATAGAGAAGGCATCTGCTCCCTCCGGTGCCGCCTCGCTTCCTCTAGCGCCGGCTTCGCTGGCACAGCTGATTCTCTCCTGCGGCTCTTCAAGTTCCCCGAGACAGCCACCACTTGCCCTGGGAATGGTCACAACTAGGTCTTATTTTCGGGGTAGGTCTTATATTTTAGCAATACCCAAAAATAGTACTAGGTCTTATTTTTGGGGTAGGTCTTATTTTCGGGGAAACAGGGTATAGGAAATGTATACTCACCCCTTCAACATGCCTTCCTTCATTGTCACCACAGCAAGACACCTCTTCTAATAATGCCGTGCTCAGGCCTACCCAATTGCTGGACCCAAACAATGTCACAAGATAGAGGTTGGCTGGTAATGCAGGGCGTAAAGTAGCTTTCTGCTGTCAGATACCCATTGGACATCATAAACCAGGAGCACATGATGCAGACTGCCTACTGTTTTTGCCTGTGACCTAGCAATAAGAAATGTCCAGGTCATAATGACTACAGAAAGGGGTCCCAGCACATCTAACATAAAAGGGTCCCCTAGTCCCAGAGGATCCTTGCAGCTACAAAGTCTGACCAAATTGCATGCCCGCCTCTGGTGCATAACTAGAAACAATATATTTCCATTCCATGCTAGGAAAAACCAAGCACCACATACCACAGATGATGACAAATCCATTGGCATCTACCAAATAATTGTTTGCTTTATGACAAAGGCATGAGTGAGCTTATAGACTGGGGGGGAAAAAATAAATCCTGATGTGCACAAACCATTAAAAAAAAAATCATACTCTCCTTGCAGATATAAAGTTCCATCGAGCGCAGAAAGCGTTAATCATTTTTGACAATGAAAAGAAATGCACTGAACCAAACACTAATGACTTCACCTCCCTCTCACCACGTTGCTTCATACACCTCCACGTGCATTAATATACTGCTTGTCTGCACAACATTCCACATTACAAAGCACCTCGGGTCAAGAATTCTGACAACATAGCCCCACCACAGGAGAGATACCTGCCTGATGACACGCAGTGCAAAAATTGCCGGCGCTTCCAGAATCGACACAGTTAACAGCATTAATGCCACATAAGCCCCTTTGACACAAGAGGATAGCAAAATCAACCTTGGACCGGAATCACAAAGCAGCCAACATACCCCGAGTGAGAAACATACAAAATCCTTTCATCCTATTTATTAAGTAGTATATAAGTAATGCAGCTTGTCCCATACAGCCACTTGCAAGTTCTGTATGGAGGATTATCCGCTAATTAAATTTGGACAAAACGAGCGGCGCCCAGCTAACATCCTACGTCGGCACAGCCTTCTATACATTATGTACATTGCACACAGCGCACGGCTATGAACAGCCTTGCTCAGCAAGCCGTGTACTGCAATTTTTCTTGAACAGATGGCCTATAAAGAAACCACTCTCAAGTACAATAACTTGGCATGGTAGCGAGAAGAAAAAGGATGAAAAAAAACACACACACACTCCTAGAACTTAAACAAGCGAAAGGATGTTCTCGCAGGAGAGACTGCCGTGCAGATGACTTTTGCCAAACTAAAGAAACGTAATAATGACGCAGTAAACAATATACAATAAAAATAACAGGACGGCCTAAAAGACAAAGAAAAAAGGCTCTGAAGTTGTTCTAGAAAAGACACAGAATAAAGCAGACAAAGCTTGCTTGGCATAACACGCTCTATAGATTGTATTGCTCAACAACTGCTCCAATCTCAGGAGTATGAAAACAGATTTATCAGAACTGAGGGCCCTGTCACACCATCGAGAGTGCATTCGGCCTCTGGAACGCAAACCGGCCAGCTCACTTTGTTTTGGGGAGGGAGGCAGCGTGGTGGTGCATTGAACTAAATGGCATCGCAGCTGCAGCCAGGCACCCAAACGCGTGGCACATTAGTGCCTGCGTTTCAGGTCCAGTGCGATCTGCACAAAATAGGGCATGCTGCAGTTTTCCACATGCTCTGGAACTGAACATGTGGTGGGAACTACAGCCCAAAATATCATTGGAATACATTGGATGCGTTCTGTAACTGCTCCGCACTTGGTGTGAACAAGCCCTAAGGCGTTCTGTGACCTCGCAGCAATCGTGCACAAAACCGCACTGGCGGAATCGCACACCACCGCTACTTCTTTTATAATGGCACCCCAGTCGTGACAGGCAGATCAGGTACCTTTTTTTCAGCGATTGCTGAGCAGATATAACCCCATTCAAACCAACGAGGCTCCATGGCAACTGCTGTGCGCGTCCCGGGATCTCCCAGGTGTGAACCTGGCCACGACCACTGAAGTCCTGGCTGTGCGTTGGCAGGATGAACACATGTACCTGGCACGCAGGCTAGTTCACGTATTGTACCAGCAAGGCATAGGCTATGACCCCTCCCAAAGGCAGAGGTAGGCAACATTAGCACTCCAGCTGATGAGGAACTACAAGTCCCATGGGGCACTACAAGACTGACAGCCACAGACGTGACTCACAGAGATATGATGGGATTTGTAGTCTCACCACAGCTGGAGTACTGAGGTTGCCTAACTCTGGAATAGGGTTTGCCTGATATTAGTAACATAAGACAAAAAGAGATTTACAATGCAGACATTATTTGCCACCATCACCAGCTCTACAATCTGCCAGACATGGGCTGATTTGTCACCAGTACATCCCAGAGTGCTCAAACCTTCCTGTACTGGAGAGAGACTGGAAACGAATGTCACAGAATGATGAAAATCGGTCATATTTGATGGAGAGAAAAAGAACCTCATTCATACATTTCAGTCCACAGCCAGCAGACATGTCGGTCCTACCTGGCTCCTGGGATTGGTCCAGCCCCGGCCTATGGAAACATTGACTTCCAGGAAGTCAGCATTTGCAGAGGAGAGGTGGCAGAGTGCTGGGGTGCAGCAAGAAAGCATGTAGTCAAGAACCAGCTGCACTCCTTACCGGAATAGTAGTAAACCTGCCAAGCAGGTGGGTGCTTGTAGTGACCACGGACGGCCCCGTGAACAATGCAGATCTAGAAAGGATTGTCACCAGCACACCAAACGTTTTGAAGCAAAAAGTCCTTTATTGACAAATCGCCATCCAATACAAGCGCTTTCGGGGTCCCAGCAGTACCCCTTCATCAGGCTCAGAATGAAGGGGTACTGCTGAGACCCCGAAAGCGCTTGTATTGGATGGCGATTTGTCAGCAAGAAAGCAGACACGCATGAAGGCACCTGCCGTGTTGGGTTTTTGTGACACTAGAGGGTTCCTTTAAATGGGATTCAGGTTTTAGGGCGCAGACATTTTTAGAAAATGAACCTAAAAGAGGAACATCTTGGTGCTCCGTTATTATTGAGGGCCCAGTCACACCACATCATCTCCAGACCAGACTGTTTCCGGACCCAAAATGCATCCCAATGTAGCCCTATGCTATTTCTGGCCTCTGTTCACACCAGCGCAGTCTGTTCCAGACCAGACCAGAAAAATATTGCACGTCTAATTTGGTCTGGTCTGGAATACACTGGAACTGCGGACAGGTTCACACCATTTTCCAGATGAGATCTGGAGTAGATCTGGTCCAGAAAATGGTGTGAAGCTGCCCTCAGCGTCTTGTTTATGAAGTATGAGCCACCCTGAACATCAAAAGCTGACACTCAAATGGCACAGCAACAGAGGAGAAATCTTCCAGTGAAATCCTGAATAGAGGAAACCTGTTCCGGGGACTGATAACAGGGAAATTCCCTTCACTTTGGGAGACTTCCTCTCACTTCCTGTTGCATCTTTAGGACAGGACATACAGGGAAATGTTCCCAATGGCACACAAGCAATAACAATGACCTGACTGGATTATTGACTCTTCCCTCTGCAAATGGTTGTGGTGTCTATGGACTGGGGGTGATGTGATAATGATCGCCGGCTCTCCAGCAGAGCTTCCTGGGGTGTACCAGTCAGGTCCTGTCAGGTCCAGGGGCCCTCCTGTCTACCAAACTGAACCCCACACAGGATGAAGTCTGTGATAGAGACCAGAGATTACACTGCTAGGGGGAGGGCAGGAAACAGGGGCCCTGAGAGCACACTATGGGGCCCAATTATACCCTGCCCGTAATATAATGGCACACACTATGGGGCCCCCCAGCTATGCATCCTCCATAATATGACACAGACTATGGGGCCCCAGCTATACATCCTCCATAATACAATCACACACACACTATGGGGCCCCAGCTATACATCCTCCATAATACAATCACACACACTATGGGGCCCCCCAGCTATGCATCCTCCATAATACAATCACACACACTATGGGGCCCCCCAGCTATGCATCCTCCATAATACAATCACACACACTATGGGGCCCCATCTATGCATCCTCCATAATATAATCAAGGGGAGGAGGTGCGGCGCACAGCGTGTGGAGCCGTGAACAGGGCCAACTGATCGGAAGCCGATTAATCGATTATTGAAAAAGTTGACAACTTTTTCAATAATCGATTATAATCGATTATGTCGATTAGTTGTTGCAGCCCTACATAATACAATCACACACTATGTGGCCCCAGCTATGCATCCTCCATAATACAAATGACACACTATAGGGCCCCAGCTATACATCCTCCATAATACAATGACACACACTATGGGGCCCCAGCTATACATCCTCCATAATACAATCACACACTATAGGGCCCCAGCTATACACCCTCCATAATACAATGGCACACACTATGTGGCCCCAGCTATGCACCCTCCATAATACAATGACACACACTATGGGGCCCCAGCTATGCATCCTCCATAATACAATGACACACACTATGGGGCCCCAGCTATACACGCTCCATAATACAATGACATACACTATGGGATCCCATGAATACACTCCCAGGAGTGGGAGTAGGGGCCCAGCTATGGTGGCCAGCAGGGGGCGGTGTCCAGGTGACAGGTATGACAGAGCAGGTGACGGGGGCACACAGGGACAGGGCGGGGGAGGAATGTGTAGGACACAGGAAGTGTGACAGGTATGAAGGGAAGACTGCGTCCGCATTGTTTCTCCTCCCCGGGAACTTCTCTCACTTAGCACTACGAAGAGTTAAGCGGTGGTGCCCCCTTCCCCCCACCGGCACCCCTCTTTTACCCTCTCACTTACCGCGTGCTCAGCCGACACCCCGTGGAAAGCCGGACTCCCCGTGCGCTTCCTAGAAAGCCCCCCGCGGACAGAGACTGCGGTCGCCCGCCACACTGACCACTATGAGGAAGTCAACACGCAGCCGCCTGAGACTACAGGCAGCCCGCCCCCGACCGCCGCGTCAAGGAGTCCGCCACGCCCACCTGCGACGCTTCGCTGCCCTACAGACACACCCCTCCACCCCCTGAAACCCGCCTTGCAAGCACGCCCTCTCAACAGGCGTGTCACAACCTACGGTCCTGCCCATCAGCGGTGATGTCATTGTCTGCTCTCCAGCTGGCTGGCTGCAACCTTCCGCATTTCCACCAATCTTAATCTTTGCCAGCCTCGTCACGTGATGCCTTGCACCGGCCTGTACTACGTAGTATTAAAGAACGTATATGGCCAGACATCGGTTTACAGTCGGTACTTCCGGGTGTCTAATGTGATTACAGCTCGTACCGTATAGTAACGATGACCGGGCTGGGGCGTGTTCAGGTGTGCGGGGAAATGTCAGCCTTGTGTGTGAGGGGGGATGTGCAGAGCGTTGTGTTCTCTCGGTGTGCAGCTGAACTCCCAGTGCTGGTATGGAGTTCATTACTAACTGCTATGAATTCCTCGGTAGGCAGGGTGACTTCAGTGCGTGCAAACAGAAATGGCCGCGCTCAATGGTAGAATAGTGCTCTACTGTTTGGCATTAATCACATTGCATCATTGGTGACAGTGGAAGGAATGACGCCCCATTCTTGGAATCAATGGTAGCAATGATGTCCCATTCATGACTCTCCATTCTTAGCGTCAATGAATGGAATGATGCCCTACCATTGGAGTCTGTGGAAGCAATGACCCCCCCCTATTCTTGGTGTCAGTGGAAGCAATGGCACCCCATCATTGGCGTCAGTGAAAGCAATGGCGCCCCATCATTGGTGTCAGTGAAAGCAATGGCGCCCCATCATTGGCTTCAGTGGTAGCAATGATGCCCCATCCTTGGCATCAGTGGAAGCAATGACGCCCAGTCTTTGGCGTCAGTGGAAGCAATAACTCCACATCATTGGCGTCAGTGGAAGCAATGACGCTCCATCCTTGGCATCAGTGGAACCAATGATGCCCTATCTTTGGCGCTAGTGGAAGCAATGACGCCCCATTATTGACGTCAGTGGAAGGAATGACGCCCCATCTTTGGCGTCAGAGGAAGCAATGACACCCCATCATTGACATCAGTGGAAAGAATGACGCCCCATCATTGGCCTCAGTGGAAGCAATGACGCTCCACCGTTGGCGTCCGTGGAAGCAATAACGCCCCATCATTGACGTCAGTGGAAGCAATAACGCCATATCATTGGCGTTGGTGGAAGCAATGACACCCCATCATTGGCTTCAGTGGAAGGAATGATGCTCAATCCTTGGCATCGGTGGAAGCAATGATGCCTATCTTTGGCGTTAGTGGAAGCAATGACGCCCCATCATTGGCGTCAGTGGAAGCAATGACGCTCCATCCTTGGCATCAGTGGAAGCAATGATGCCCTATCTTTGGCGTTAGTGGAAGCAATGACGCCCCATCATTGACGTCAGTGAAAACAATGACGCCCCATCATTGGCGTCAGTGGAAGCAATGGCGCCCCATCATTGGCATCAGTGGAAACAATGGCGCCCCATCATTGGCGTCAGTGGAAGCAATGGCGCCCCATCATTGGCGTCAGTGGAAGCAATGACACCCCATCATTGACGTCAGTGGAAAGAATGACGCCCCATCATTGGCCTCAGTGGAAGCAATGACGCCCCATCATTGGCGTCAGTGAAAACAATGATGCCCCATCTTTGGCGTCAGTGGAAGCAATGACACCCCATCATTGATGTCAGTGGAAAGAACGACGCCCCATCATTGGCCTCAGTGGAAGCAATGGGGCCCCATCATTGACGTCAGTGGAAGCAATGGCGCCCCATCATTGGCGTCAGTGAAAGCAATGACGCTCCATCGTTGGCGTCCGTGGAAGCAATAACGCCCCATCATTGACTTCAGTGGAAGCAATAACGCCATATCATTGGCGTTAGTGGAAGCAATGACACCCCATCATTGGTGTCAGTGGAAGCAATGACACCCCATCATTGGTGTCAGTGGAAGCAATGACACCCCATCAGTGGAAGGAATGACACCCCATCATTGGCCTCAGTGGGAGCAATGACGTTCCATTCTTGGTGTCCATGGAAGCAATGACACCCCTTCATTGGACGCAATGACGCCCCATCAGTGGAAGCAATTACGCCGTATCATTGGCGTTAGTGGAAGCAATGACACCCAATCATTGTTGTCAGTGGAACTAATGACGCTCCATCCTTGGAATCAGTGGAAGGAATGATGCCCCATCATTGGCATCAGTGGAAGCAATGATGCCCCATCCAGGGCGTCAGTGGCCCCAATGACGCTCCATCATTGACGTCAGTGGAAGGAATGAGGCCACATCATTGGTGTCAGTGGAAGGAATGATGCCCGTCCTTGGCATCAGTGAAAGGAATGACACCCCATCATTGGAGTGAGTGGATTGGATAGCACCCCATCAATTGGGATCGCTGACATGAATGATGCCCCATCATTGGCATTACATTGTTTACTATTGCATTGTTGGCTTCAGTGGGACTAATGGCACAACTGGTGTTAGTGAGAGGGATGGTGCCTCATCTTTGGGGCTGTTGGCACCCCATCATTGAGGATAGTGTAATAAACTGTACCCCATTGTTAGCATCAGTGAGAAGATTGGTGCCCCATCATTTGCATCAATGAAAGTGTTAGTGCCCTGTTGTTTCAGTCAGTAAGAGAAAAGCTACCCTATTGTTTGTTAGTAGGAATGGTGCCCCATCATCAGTATACAATGAGAACCTAAACAGTCTGTTCAATTTCAGTTAGGCGTTCATACTACATAGTTGGTAACACTGAAGGTGATTGTCCAGTCATTTTGTTACATGTCACAGTTAAAGTGAATCTGACATAAAACATTTCCAAGGTATGAACAGTGCTGACATTACTTGTGTTTGTTATCTAACCTATCTCTATTGAGCCATCTTGGTTCCTATGCACAAGCTAGACTGTGTGCCTGGATATTCGCCCATGTCAAAATAAAAGATACTTTGTTGCCTTTTTTAAAATGGGGGGAAAATCCTGAAAAAGAAGACCATTTATACTTGCCTATCTCGCCACCTGTTTCAAGAATCTTCACTCTCAGAGCAAAGCTGCTAGCTGAATCTTCACATCTGACATGCTTAAGAGTGCTGGTTGACTATGTCCCCTGCTTCGCACTGCGGTTCCATCTTGTGACCCCTATGTGACTATTGTGTAACTTGGCCGGTTGGTGAGGAAAACATCTCTTCATGAACACACGCGTGTGTGGGCACGGTCATTGGGTGGGTTTAGAGGTTTTTGGAGAAGGTGTCAGGATCTGGTTTGTGACCACTGAAGTTCTCCCTACTTTGGGAGACATGTTTGTTCTGGATGAACGATTCAGATGAAGCATTTTCAGAAAAAGATCAGCAATTGCAGCTTCCATATTCCTTTTCAATGTTTCCTTTTGACAGGGTAATATTTCTCATTTCTTAAAATCTCATATCATCTTTAACATGGAATTTAAAAGCCATCCAGCAGCTTCTATTACAATAATACCTGGTGATCCTGCTATGAAGATCCTTTTTTAGACTCTTCATGTTACAGGGTAACAGCACTCTGTGTCTCCAGGTCCAGTGTCTACACGGTAACAATACCCCGTGTCTGTGTCTCCCAATTGCTTTTCTGTGTTATCATCCCGTGCTTTCGGTGGAGACTGAAAACAGCTGTGCCAATGTCCTTTGCACAGGCATTGTCCACCATCGTCAACATCAGGAAACATTCTTGGAGCAATGACATACAGACATCACTGGAGCAAGTACATGCAGACAGGAAGTGACTGAAAGAGGACAGAGGTGATCAAATGGAATATAAAAAAAAGGTGAAAACAGTATTTTCTAAAAGAGAAGAAAAAATGCTATAGTTTCTTATAGACAGTGCTTTAGCAAGCTAAATATTAACCTCTTGCCGTCCGCCCGTAGTAGAAAAACGGACGGACGGCACTGCTGCATCTGCGGGTTGCCGTCTCCAGACGGCAATTTTTTTCTGCTCGCGCGCGCCCCCTAGCGGGCACGCACGGGCAGAAAAGACCCGACAATGCACACACCCGGTACCGGGTGTCACACATATAGGCGATCAGCGGGTCCATAGCCC